>NC_136776.1:7163796-7209310 GCF_947034865.1 Barbatula barbatula
GTCACGAAACCCCCGACGAACATCGAAGGCCCCCATCATTCGAACGGCTGGTAGCAAATGGACGGAGGTGGAAGAAGCTCTCCTGCGTGATGCCGCCAACTCTCTTTGGCTACCGGGGGCGAAAATGAAAGACCTATGCGACCAGATTAAGCCGTCCATCCCTCACCGATCGTCAGACGCGATCCGAAAAAGATTGAAGATGATCAACTGGACGCCTGGCGCCATCTCCTCATGCCCACCACCAGCGCTGTTACGCCCACAAGAACCCGACTCCCCACCAACCACAACATCAACGCTCCGACAGCCCGATCCAGCCCTGGAGTGGAGACGAAGGATGACTGCATCAATCCTGGAACATCTACGGGATCCTCCGAGCCAAGCCACAATCCTGAAGGAGATTGCTGCCGAAATGGCACACAATAAGATCTCGACAGTGGAAGGTGCCAGAAGGGTGGAGGAGCAGTACTTAATGCTATTTCCCGAACGCTGGCACCAAAAGGAGCAACGCCCCATGAAACCCCACCCCCCCGGAAACACCAAGGCGATCAGAAGAAGGCAATATGCCAGGGTCCAACGGCTGCTAAATATCAGCCGTAAAGACGCTGCTGCAACCGTTCTGAACGGTGGGTGGAGAAACACATCACAGGGAGAAGCACGTGTGCCGCCGGAAGTGATCGAGGAGTGGGCAAACATCATCGGTAAGGTCGGACCCCCGGCAAGGATCAGGGGGCTCACGACTGTTAAACTATGGACTCTAATCGACCCCATTGGTGCGAAGGAGGTGACGCACTCAGGGAGCTCTCGGGCTCGGCAGTGGGAGTGGACAAATTATCATCTGCAGACCTGCTGGCTTGGCACCTGCCCTCGCTAGCCAGCCTACTGAACTTGACACTCCTGACGGAGAACTTGCCAGCCCCCCTTACAAAATCACGAGTGACGCTGATACCTAAAACTCCAACACCAACAGCTCATGGCGACCACTCCGATCCTTGCGAGAGCCCTGCACAAGATCTTGGCTCGGAGGATGCGCGAACAGCTTGCATTCTCCCCCACGCAGTACGCCTTTCTCCAGAGAGATGGATGCCTGGAGGCCAGCACGGTTCTGCATACCGTAATTTGTAATGCCCATGACTGTCAACACCCGCTGGCTTTGGCTATGCTTGACCTTTCGAAGGCCTTTGACACCATCACGCATGAAGCCCTTGGAGATGCCGCGGAGGCGGCGGGTCTGCCAAACCCGCTGCTACATTACATCAGGAACCTGTTAAGTAAGTCAAGGGCCATCATCGGCAATCACACCATCCGGGCTGGCAGGGGGGTGAAGCAGGGCGATCCGCTGTCCCCCATTCTCTTCATCCTTGCAATGGAGATGCCGGTGAAGGCTGCGCTCCCGGAAGTAGGGACGGATATTGCTGGTACTCACATCCATTCTCTGCTGTATGCTGACGACTTAATTCTACTGGCGGACTCTGCTGAACAGCTACAGACTAAGCTCGACGGATTAACGAACTCGCTGCTTGGGCTCGGGATGAGCCTGAATGTTCGGAAGTCGATGGCCATTACAATAGAGAAGGACGGCAAGACAAAGGCCATGTGCTTGGCACCAAAAACGTACAAGGCAGGGAACGATCTCATTCCACCCATGGGGATTGCTGACTCCTATAAATACCTGGGCCTGGAGTACAGTTGGAAGGGGAGAGTTACTCCCAAGAGCACCATAGAGCTGGAGAGGATGCTGGGGGAGTTAAAAGCAGCCCCCCTTAAGCCACAACAACGCATCGGCATCCTCAGAAACCACCTGTTTCCCAGACTGATCCATGGGCTGGTTCTGGGCAACGCCCACAGAAACACGCTAAGGAGGATGGACCATATGATCAGAAAGGCAGTCAGGCTGTGGTTCCGGCTCCCGATGGATACGCCTATCGGGCTGTTCCACGCCGCAGAGAAAAAAAGTGGCCTGGGCATCCAATGCCTCGAGGTGGATATTCCGCTGGCACAAAAGACCCGCTTCACGAAACTACTGAATGGCTCAGACAGCCTCACTGCAGCGGTCACCTCCACCAAGGCCTGTAGGGTCATGCTAAAGGCCACCGATATCCCAGTGAGAGTGGGACGAACCATCGTTTTGTCGAAGGCGAAAGTGGCATGGGCAAACAGGATGGTGTCGGCGGTGGATGGGCGGGAGTTGGAGGAAGCCGACGTGGATGAGGGTAGCCACCTTTGGGTCAGAAGACCTGAAAGTGTGTTTCCGCGCCTGTATATCAGGGGGATACAACTACGCGGGGGCACCCTATCAGCAAAGTCGAGGGCCACAAGAGGTAGAGATTCATCGGTGGAGGACAGGAGGTGTCGAGGGGGCTGCCAGTGCACAGAGACGCTGAATCACATCCTGCAAAAATGCGCAAAGACTCACGACGTTCGCTGCGCTCGACACAATAGAGCTTTGAGACTGCTGCACAAGAAGCTTCACCGCAAGGATCTCAAAACTTCCCTGGAACCGATTATCCCATGCCTTAAATTTCACATCAAGCCTGACTTAATTATCCACAGCACCCTCGCCCACCAACCAACTATTGTGCCCCCTGACCACATATGTATTGCCCACGAAAGCACTATTGTGCCCGGTGGCCCATTAAACACAGCACCCTCGCCCACCAACCAACTATTGTGCCCCTGACCACATATATTTTGCCCACGAAAGCACTATTGAGCCCGATGGCCCATTAAGCACTGCACCCTCACCCTCAAACCAACTATTGTGCCCCCTGACCACATATGTTTTGCCCACGAAAGCACTATTGAGCCCGATGGCCCATTAAGCACTGCACCCTCACCCACAAACCAACTATTGTGCATTTTGACCACATATGACTTGCCCTTGCAGGCACTATCACGCCCACTGACCCACTAAGCTCCAGCACTGACCACGTTTTAACCTTAGAGCCGTCAAGACAACTCGTCGCCAACGTGAAAGCGCTTGGTCCTGTGGTTCTGAATTTCGTATCGTACGAACTATGAGATGTGAGCGTTGGGTGGGCGTACGCGAGGGTCTTTCTGTGACCAAGATTGGCAAGACGTGGCCCTGTCAGGCCAAACTAGACACACGAGCACCGCTGTGGTCGCAACACACAACGGACGAAATGTGGTGTGGTTTTGGGTCCAAACGCGCAAGAAATGCACACTTGACCACGGACCTGGTATGGAAGATGAATGGCTTTAATCGGGGAATGGGATGGCTTCCGTGCTGAGCAGCATGCTCGCGCATCTATGATTGTGACAAGACACGCATGCATCGCGTGCCTCAAGGAAAAGATTTGCTCTGACAATATAAGAACGTCCAAAAACGTATCTCCTTGCAGACTCTTGGTTCCAATGCAAAGTCAATGCAAAGTCAATGAGGACTGTTCGATATGAATGGGAAACTCTTTGAGGTGTTGCATGTTGAGCTTCAATCGCACACGCCCGAGATTTACGTATGCCAATGGGGGGACATAGTCGCATCGACGTGTGCTTTTTCGGGACCCTGGGGTCTTCTGGGGTCTTACTGTGACGAGCCCGCATGCAGTTTATTCCCATTAATCCTTTTTGTGGCCTACTCAATGGAAGCCCATTCATTTCAATGGAAACTCTTTCTGATTGCACGTGGGAGGCTCCCCGCGTGGTGACGCAGTATTCTTTCGGCCCAAACTTGACATATGTGTACCGTCACTGTCCCGACATGCAGCAGAAAATGTCCCGTGCGCTAGCGTATGCGTTAAAGGTCAAGAGGTCAGCGAACGGACTCTTGAATAATGATCTGATGTGGTAAAATGACTAAGTGTGAATGGGAAACTCTTTGAGGTGTTGCATGTTGAGCTTCGATCGCACACGCCCAATATTTACGTATGCCAATGGGGGGACCTCGTCGCCTCGACGTGTGCTTTTTCGGAACCCCGGGTCTTCTGGGGTCTTACTGTGACGAGCCCGCATGCAGTTTATTCCCATTAATCCTTTTTGTGGCCTACTCAATGGAAGCCCATTCATTTCAATGGCCACTCTGTTTGATTGCGGGTGGGCGGCTCCCCGTGCGCCTCTGCTATTCGATGTCGGTCCGAGCTCCACGTATGCGTACCGTCACTGTGCCGACATGCGACGGGCAAAGTTTGGCGGAGTTGCGACCGCATTTGTACGAGGCCTACGAGCTGGTAGTGGGAAATGACTTGGTTTAATGAGAAAGTGGGATGGCTCCCACGGGGGTCCGCTACGTGCTGTCGAGCCTAGCTTGACGCATGTGTCCCGTCGCATTCCCCACGCGAGGCGTACCGAGTTTGGTTTAGTTGCGACTACATTTAAGGTGCATGCAGCCATCACGCAGACATCATGCAGACCTCGTTAATCATTTGCTGGGCGCAATAGTTGTTTGGCGTACGTCGCATGGGTACGTCCGATCGCTCCCATCTTTTGGCATGTCACACGGGACGATGGGAATGTCCAACACGTCAATATCCGTCTTGCTACGTTATCCGCATGTCATTGACATGCCGATCTCGAGCCCGAACAAGATGGTCTTGGTGAACAAGTGCACGAGATGACTGTGATGAGGATTTCGAGTGCTTTTGTCTCAATCGCTTTCTCTTTGCATTTTCTGCATGCATTGTGGATATGTTGATCGGGGGGTCCAGACGAGTCATGGTATGCGGTTTGGGGGCTGCGGAACATTCCTGCGAAAAACCCGCCTGCAATTTACGGGCATGCGTTGGAGTAGCGGCTTCGCGGACATGCTTCAATCGCATTGATTTTCGAGTGTGTCTATCATCGGCGGCCCTGACGGAAGCCCCTGCGACGGCGTTATCCTGCGACAACGTTTAGAGGTCGTAAAGGCCAAAGAAAACCTACATGTCCGCACACGCGTACTAGGATAAATGCGACGCGGGCCTTCTCCCATGCCGCTCCGTAAGGTCGCTCGGTTCCGTAATGCAGACCTTCTGTCACGCGTTCCGGTATCGTCCGCATGTCGAATGCGCTCGCATTTGGTGCATCCCCGTACCAAGTTGCAAACCCTAATCTTAACCCTACCATGCACGCGCAGGCTAAACCGCGCGGCGCAGGCGCATGCGCTCTCGATATGTTGTCGGGCGGCACTTGTGTAGTCAGTGAGCGAAAAAATCGCATTCGTACGACATTCCTACGAAGAACCCACAAGCAATTTATTTACATTGCTCTTTTTGTGGACTATTCAACAGAAGCCCATTCATTTCAATGGTCACTCTGTTTGATTGCACGTGGGAGGCTCCCCGCGTGGCTACGCAGTATTCTTTCGGCCCAAACCCGACATATGTGTAGCGTCACTGTCCCGACATGCGACAGACAATGTCCCGTGCAGTTGTGAATGCGTTAAAGGTCAAGAGGTCATTGAACGGACTCTTGAATAATGATCTGAAATGGTAAAATGACTAAGTGTGAATGGGAAGCTCTTTGAGGTATTGCATGTTGTGCTTTGGTCGCATGCGCCCGAGATTTACGCATGTCGACGGGGGGACTGAGTTGCAACGACGTGTTCGTTTTTGCAACCCTGGGGTCTTCTGGGGTCTTACTGTGACGAGCCCACATGCAGTTTATTCCCATTAATACTTTTTGTGGCCTACTCAATGGAAGCCCATTCATTTCAATGGTCACTCTGTTTGATTGCACGTGGGAGGCTCCCCGCGTGGCTACGCAGTATTCTTTCGGACGTTGCCCTGTCCTGGGCTGTAACAAGGAGTCGGTCCGGCTGGACCGGCACTTGAAGGCACACACCGAGCTAACGGCAGCTCATGGGGAGCTAATGTCGAAGCGCAAAAGGATGCACATCCTGGCCGATTTGGCTGCTCTGCGGGCCTCAGACCCGAAGGTGCCCATGGTGTCCAGCCTGGACCTGGTCGCTCAAGGAAGTTTCCCGGCGCTTCCGCATTCTGCAGCGGCGCACGCAGAGGAGGCCTTCGGACGTGAGGAAGGCTGCCAGGAAGGTCCTCTCCTCCTTGCTGGTCGGTGAAGAGGATGAGGAGGAAGACGATGTGCCGCCGCCCTGTCCAGTGCAGCCTGACGCTGCAATTCCATGTTCCTCCTCCTCCCAGCTGGCGGCAGAGCCGAGCCACCCCCAGTTCCCGGACCATGTCGCTATTTTGAGTGAGTTTGAGATTGCCCCTGTGGCCCCTTGAAAGTTACGTGCTGTTTTGTGTACCCTAATCGCCAGGTAACACACACTGTTGTAATTGGTCTTTAAGAACTTGGTTAAAGATTCCTGGCGACAAAATGAAACCCTGTGGCAGTCGATTATAAGAGTATTGACACCCTCGGTATGTGAAAGCAAGACACGATTTACAGTCTTCGGCGATGGGAATACAGAAAAAGGCGTTGGCCAGGTCAATGCATGTAAACCATTGGTGAGCTGGGGTCAAGTTTGAGATTGCGGTGTACGGGTTTGGCACAGGCATTGTTGGCGTGGCAACCATGCTGTTTACTCTACGCAAGTCATGTACCAGTCTGTATTTGTCGGTGCCCGGTTTTCTAACAGGGAAAATTGGGGTGTTCCATGGCGAATGCCACGGAGTCAAGACACCTTTTTCCACCAACCCTTTAACAGTTGGGGCAATGCCTTCTTCGCTTTCTCTTTTGTTAGGATACTGTGGAACCCAAATAGGCTCCGGTGACGTTAACTGAAATGTGACTGGCTCTATCTTACAAAGGCCAACATCCGTTGGGCCTTGTGACCAGAGGCCAACGTGCTGGCGGCTGATTAGCTGCTCAGCACCGGGACCGTCCGTTAGTTCGCGACCGTGGCTTCTTTTAATTTGGAGATGTGTCAACACGCCCATATCTGTGGTTTTCCCAGGTACCCAATATGAGTTGGATGTGTTCGAAACCCAAACCCCAGGAATGTCATAGGGCTCCCAATCGGTAACTGATGCTAACCTTTTAGTCATGGCTCCTAGTTCTCTGGCCTCATGGCCTGGATGCAGTGCCATGGAAATGTGAGGTGCTGCTATTTGTGTCATTTCATACCATTTCTGTTGTTTTTCAGTTAATGCAACCTTGACTACTACCCCCTGTTTTCCCACATACAGCCCATCCCCATTAAGTGTCCACATCTGTCCCTCAATATCCTGGAACATTTCCTGATATGTGACATTGTCATTTCGATCATAAAATAGGGTACAATGTAGGGGGTCAATGGGTGGTAAATAGACGGCCAAATTTTTGATCCAGTGCAAATTAGTCATATACATTGCTTTGGCCCCTGCTGGAGAGTCATATAATTCAACCCAATATATATATCGGCCATTTCCTTTAGAGGCCCTCCCAACAGGACCTGCTGGTGGCCGTGCCTACTCTGTGCCTGCGAACAGTCGACTCTGGCGCCGTCTGGGAATGTGACAGTAACACCCTCCGGTGAACATAAGATGTTTGCCCCCAATTTTATTAACAAATCTCTACCTAACAGGGGAACAGTTGCATTTGTGGAGTACATAAATGAGTGTGAGAGGCACTGATTTGCCACTTTTGTGGTAAGGGGAAAAGTTAGAGGCCAGTGTTCGAACCCACCAGAGAACCCCATAACTCCGACAGTTTTATCACTTACGTCTTTGTCAGTGATTGTGCCCCTCGTTACTGTGGAGTATGTTGCTCCGGTATCCACCAGAGCTGTTAGTGGACTGTTGTTAACCACGATTTTCATGAGAGGCTCAGCCAAACCCCTCATGATTGTTCTCTGTGGGCCCCATCAACAATCCCCCTCGCCTTCCCCCTGGCCCCAGGTTGGGTGCATGGGCGCCTGAATCGAGTGGGGAGACGGGTGCTGTTGCCCCGGGTTTCGTGGGGTCTGTGGTCCCCTGGCACGACCACCGGTACCACCTCTATGAAGATCCCATCCCCCCGCAGGTGGTCCCGTAAACTGGCTATCCCCGAGCATTGGGCATTCTCTCATCCAGTGATCAGTCCCACCACGCTGAAAACATGCACCCCTCTGGCGCACTTCTCCCCTGTAAGATCTTGTAACAAAACTGAAACACCAAAAATAAAAAATAAATATAGTCTCCACCCATTTCCGGTGACCAGATTGGAAAAGGAAATGAGGTAAGCAGATAAAGGGAGAAATGTAACGGAAGAGACATATCGTGTGGTGTTCGAGGGTGTGCTGGAGTGCGGGAGTGCTGGAGAGAGGAAATTCAAGAAAAGCCTAAATCCATGCGCGATCAAAAGCCAACACGTCTGCGGTAAATGGGAGACCAGTGAAAAGGAATCTGACGATGAATGCGCTTCCCCTTACCTTGACGGCTGTAACGGAGTCCGCAGTTGTGTGAATACTCTGTCTGTGCTGGAGTGGACGCGGGAGTATAGCTGGTAACGTACACTCGCAAACTCACGAGGTTTCCAGCGCTGAGCGTTTCAACCCGCGGGGGCTGTATAGTCTCTTTGCTGACATTGGTGGCGTCCGTGCATACAAACCGGCTGGATTTTTTTTCCCACACACAACCACACGATTGGCCTGAACCTTTACCACCTATTCACTTAGCTACATTCTATAACTACGATGTGAGTAGTGTACCTCCGACTTTCTTTGTCATTTATTGTATGCAATTTGTTTAATGTTTTGTTTAACCTCGATTGGTTTCGCCATTGGGTTTTGTTTTGGGGATCAACATTTTTGAATTTGTTGGGAATCTGTGATTATTGTAACTCAAATGCTCTTGAGCTCAATTTATATATCATGGCTGTGATTCTCCGTTTATAAATGAGTGCATTGTGATTAATATGATGTGATTTCTCTCTCCATTTTTGAAATACAACACTCTACCCCAACTTCTATGTTTTTGAGATTTTTGTTAGAAAAAGTGAATTTGTTATGTAACGAGTGGCAATACGGCTATCTGGGAATATTTGTTTAACTTTTGACCGGATTGCCTGTCTGGCGCCCGAACTAATTTGATCTTTATCAGAATTAACCCTCCTTAGTTAAGTTTATTTTTATCATTGGGTCACCACCGTTACAGAAGTGGCGCCCGAACAGGGACTTGAAACTACTTGAAACTACTTGAAACTACTTGAAACTACTTGAAACTACTTGAAACCCAGCTTTGAAGAAAATTTGTAATATGAAACATGTGAATAGGATATTACATTAGAATGGATACATTTTTCTTATGGTTGTTTAAAATTGTGTTGGTTTGAATATTGTGTCTTGATTGTATCCGGTTGGACTTTGAACTCTTTTTGTGATTTTCGGATTTGTCTTGAGTGGAGTTGTGAAAGGTGTCACCATTGTGGTGTTTATTATTTTGGGGCCCCTAAATTGAAGAAATTGAGACAGCCCTGTTTTTTTTCCTCTCGACATATATATATATATATTTTTTTTTTTTCACATTTCACTATTCCATTTACATACACATAGAAACCATGGCCAATACCCCTACCTCACCAACGACTTTTGTGGTAATTGATCCCCCAGACATTGCGACTCCTCCCAACTGGGTCCCCGTGCAACAAACCCTCCAGCAACCCAGACCACCTCCTGTTCCCACCTTCTACTCTACACCCACATTGGTACACAGTCCTTCTCTAAGAACCCAAGTGCGTTTTTCTCCTCCACCGGGGGAAAATGCTCCCTCACCGACGGATCTCATGCAGCTGTGCACCTCCACAGAAACTTCTCCTCCTTCAGGAACACAGCAAGAATTGCCTGGAATTCTCCCAACTCCTGGTAGAGGAATTTATCAGTTGTCAGAACAAATAAAAGGGAATTGGGATATCCTGTGTAGCTGTCTCAAACAGCAGGACCAAGCTTTGAAGGTACTTACCCAGGAGTTTGCCACTACAACGTCACAACATAACGCCAAGTTTGAAACCTTGACTGCTAATATTAACTCCAACCATCAGCAGCTTCAAACCACGATCACTGCACAGCAACAACGTGAGGGAGAGGACTCTGATCAACTGACAAAGGCAATGAAGGTGATGGTAGCAGAAGAAATGCACATAAGTGAACACACCATAGTCTCTGAAGTCCGATTCATGCTGGAACAATTTCAGCTTGAAGTGCAGAAGGATATTCAGAACATGCGGGAGAGTTCTCGGCAAGATTGTGGCCAACTTTCCCGGAAGATCAGTCAATGTAGTGTCCAACTGGATACCTTAAGTGACTCCCTGAAAGAGCTGAAATTCGAAACAATTAATTATTTCAAAACTTCTGGGAAAACCGTGAGTGATATTCAACCAATGATATCCCAAGCACCCCTTCATACCACTGTTACAGAAGTCGGAACATCCCACCACACCACCCCGTCTATGCTTCCATTTTCTCCCCAGCCAACCTCTGGGGTCAAGAGTGACCATTTGAAACTAACCTTTCCTTCCTTTGGCAGACCTTCAGAGGATGGCGACCCCCTGTTGTACTTGACCAGATGTCAAGACTTTCTAGCATTACACCCCCTGGATGATGCAGACATCCTGGCAACCTTTCGCACTGTCCTCTATGGTACAGCCCGGGACTGGTGGGAGGTGGCTAGATCCACAGTTAACACCTGGAACGAGTTCGAGTCTGCCTTCCTCTCAGCATTTCTTGCAGAGGATTATGAGGATGAGTTAGCTGAACGTGTTCGCACCAGAATTCAAGGAGAAAAGGAAACCATTAGAGATTTCGCTTTCACCTACAGAGCTCTATGCAAGCGCTGGAGACCGGAGTTGACGGAAATTGAGTTAGTTAAGATGATACTGAAGAATATCAAACCATACCTCGCCAGCCAACTTCGCAGCCGAGTAAGTACAGTGGATGAACTGGTAAAACTTGGTCATCAACTGGAAAAAGACTATGCTCAACAGCTGCATTATGATGGGCGGACAGTAACTTCGTCTATCCCACTTAAACCTACCACCCATAGCCAAGTTGAAAGACCGGTTGTCCAATGCTGGAGATGTAAGGGTCAGCATCCCCCTGGAAACTGTCCTCAATACTCTTCACCAGTGCCTCCAAATCCCCATCATTATCCTGGAAATAAGCGAACGTTTCCCTCACAGAAGACTGGTGGAACACAATCTAATACCGCCCTGTCTGTCACACCTCCATTCCAACCATCTACCATGACGGGAACAGTTACTCCTCAACTTGAGTCCATACCTCAACAGTTAGTTGTCCCTATTACCATTGGCATCTGGACAGGAAAAGCTATAGTCGACACAGGGGCAAGCTATACTCTGTTACATGAAAGTTTATGGACTGAACTGGCATCCGAATCTGAAACCCTTTGCCCTTGGTCCCTTGGTCCCCTCTACTTGGCAAATGGCGAAATTTCAGTACCTGTAGGATGGACAAACACGGAAATAACACTCCACAACCAATTATTTAAAATACCTGTAGCCATCCTTTCCACCAAAGCGCTAGCGTACTCTGTAGTTTTGGGATTGGATTTTATATTCATCAGTGGACTACAGATCAATGTTGCAGATGGAAATTATTCTTTCAAGTCCACTCCAACTAAAGAATATCCTTTCCAGCCTGGACAGGCTAGCATTCCGGCGAGAAGAATCCCGCATCTGAAAAAGGAAGCCAACAATAAAAAGACAGACCAGACCCTCTCACTGTTCAGCTCTGTTCCTCCACCACAAGGTGCAAGGGTATCCCAGCAACCAGATCATTTGGAGGATACAACGTTAATAGGGACTCTAGTAGACATTGCCCACTTACCACCTGAGGGAAAGTACAAACTGCTTCACCTCCTGGAAAACAATCCTCAAGTCTGCACCCTCCAGCTCGGAAGAACAACGGTACTTCAGCATTGTCTGTATACTGTCCACCCTGTACCCATCAAACAGCGTCCATACAGATAAACCCCAGAGAAACAAAATGTGGTACAAGAACATATTAATGAAATGTTGAAAAATGGTCTCATAGAACCGTCTCACTCTGCTTGGGCTTCACCCATTGTCCTGGTCCCAAAGAAAGATGGCAGTTTGAGATTCTGTGTGGACTACAGCAGGGTCAATGCTATCACTGAGCGAGATGCCTATCCTCTACCTAATATTACAGAGATATTGGAGTCTCTCAGTGGTGCAGTTATCTTTTCCAGCGTCGACCTAAACAGTGGGTACTGGCAGGTGACTATGGAATCAGAGAGCAAGCCCAAGACTGCATTCATCGCTCCCTCTGGATTATACCAATTCAATGTCATGCCTTTTGGGCTGAAAAATGCTCCAGCGACATTTCAGCGATTAATGGAGACTGTCCTGGGTGAACTACGCGGAAGAATATGTTTTGTGTACATTGACGATATTATTATTTACTCACCCTCTGTCACCCAACACTTTCATGATCTTCAGACTGTCTTCACCCGATTGCACACAGCAGGTTTAACGATTAACCTGAAAAAGAGTAAATTTTGCCTTAAGGAATTGACCTTTCTGGGACATGTGGTAAACACGCAAGGCATCTCTGCTGACCCCAGCAAAGTAGAGGCCATCCGCTCTTTCCCTGTACCCAAGACACTTAAGGAAGTTCAACGATTTCTCGGGCTGGCAGGATGGTACCATCGGTTTGTGCCAAATTTCTCTCGCATAGCTGAGCCTATAAACGCCTTGAAGAAAAAGGGACGCACTTTCCAGTGGTCACCCCAGTGTCAACAAGCCTTTGAGGAATTGAAAACCTGTCTCACCTCACCCCCCCTTCTGGGTCATCCGGATCTCAACCTCCCTTTTGTTGTCTACACTGATGCCAGTGACTCAGGATTGGGTGCGGTGTTAACACAACGGAAGATGCATGGTTTAGAAGAAGTCATGGCCTATGGTAGCCGAACTTTAACCAAAGCTGAGCTAAATTACTCGGCCACTGAAAAAGAATGTTTGGCAATAGTGTGGGCGCTAGAAAAATGGCTACATTATCTGGAACCGAAACTCTTCACCATAGTGACGGATCATTCAGCTCTTCAATGGGTCATGAAAACCACGGGACGTCTCATTCGTTGGGTGCTCCGAATGCAGAAATTCGACTTTGTGGTGGAGTACAGAAAAGGAAAACTCAAAGAAGCCCCCGATGCTTTATCCCGAATGTACTCCACACCCGGATGCACATTGTACTCCATTCGGAAGGAGGAAACTGGGATTCCAATTTCAGCAGTGGACATCTGGGAAGAACAACACAAAGATAAGGAAATTACCAAGATATTTCAGTTGCTAGCAGAAAATGACTCTTCTGTGCAAGACCAATATAAAGTGGTTGAAGACAAACTCTATCATCAAACTCATTTGACAAATGGACAAGTGCACTATAGAATCTATATCCCTGCTACCCTTACCCCAAGCATTCTTCACCATTACCATGCACATCCCTTAAGTGGTCATTTAGGGATTTACAAAACGTACCAGAGAGTGCATCAGGTCGCTTTCTGGCCAGCCATGTGGACCTCTGTCAGACAATATGTAAAAAGATGCATGAAATGCCAAACATTGAAAAATGAGAACCGAAAACCAGCAGGAAAAATTCAACAGACCACCACGAGTCGTCCAAACGAGATGTTGGGAGTAGATATCATGGGTCCTCTGCCACGCAGCCCCCAAAGATATGAATATCTACTAGTGTTTGTGGATTACTATTCCCGATGGGTGGAACTATTTCCTTTGCGAAAGGCTACTGCTCAAACGGTTGCTTCACATCTCAGAGAAAACATCCTCACTCGGTGGGGGGTTCCGGATTTCATCCTGTCTGATCGAGGCACCCAGTTCATGTCAGCTGTCTTTCGAGACATCTGTGCTACATGGAAAGTCACTCAGAAAATGACTACAGCATACCATCCCCAGACAAACTTAACAGAGCGAGTGAATAGAACATTAAAACAGATGATTTCAGCTTATGTCAATGACAATCATAAAAGGTGGGACCAACACTTACCTGAGTTAAGATTTGCCATCAATTCAGCGGTTCAGGAAACCATTGGTATGTCCCCTGCCGAGCTTCATCTAGGGAGAAAACTACAAGGACCAATGGACAAACTGTTGCATGGACAAAATCTGTCTCCAACGGCTCCATCCTATGAGGTCACAGAACATCTGTCCAAGTTGCAAGCTAGAGCCAAGGAATGCGCCAAAAAGGCATCCGAAAGACAGCTCCGTAGCTACAACAAAAACCGAAGAGATGTCGTCTATAAGGACAAAGACCGGGTATGGGTGAGAAATTTTCCACAGTCAAGTGCACTTCACCATTTTACTGCTAAACTTGCCAACAAATGGAAAGGCCCCTACCGAATAATTAAACAGTTGGGACCGCTTAATTATCGTGTGGCATTAGAAGACACTGGTGAGGATGTGCGTACTGTTCACGTTTGCAACCTGAAGCCGTGCTTTCCCACCGCTGAGGAGTTAAACCGCCTGGAAAAGTCAAAACTTTCAGAAATCTTCCATGAATCCACTGACGAAGAGGAGGAGTTTCTTGGTTTCTGAAAATACGGCCCTTTTAACAACCGGGGGTTGTTCTTTCCAGGGAGGGAGAGTGTAACAAAACTGAAACACCAAAAATAAAAAATAAATATAGTCTCCACCCATTTCCGGTGACCAGATTGGAAAAGGAAATGAGGTAAGCAGATAAAGGGAGAAATGTAACGGAAGAGAAGAGGAGCACAAAGGAAGTAAAAATTTTGTGTGGTGTTCGAGGGTGTGCTGGAGTGCGGGAGTGCTGGAGTGCGGGAGAGAGGAAATTCAAGAAAAGCCTAAATCCATGCGCGATCAAAAGCCAACACGTCTGCGGTAAATGGGAGACCAGTGAAAAGGAATCTGACGATGAATGCGCTTCCCCTTACCTTGACGGCTGTAACGGAGTCCGCAGTTGTGTGAATACTCTGTCTGTGCTGGAGTGGACGCGGGAGTATAGCTGGTAACGTACACTCGCAAACTCACGAGGTTTCCAGCGCTGAGCGTTTCAACCCGCGGGGGCTGTATAGTCTCTTTGCTGACATTGGTGGCGTCCGTGCATACAAACCGCCTGGATTTTTTTTCCCACACACAACCACACGATTGGCCTGAACCTTTACCACCTATTCACTTAGCTACATTCTATAACTACGATGTGAGTAGTGTACCTCCGACTTTCTTTGTCATTTATTGTATGCAATTTGTTTAATGTTTTGTTTAACCTCGATTGGTTTCGCCATTGGGTTTTGTTTTGGGGATCAACATTTTTGAATTTGTTGGGAATCTGTGATTATTGTAACTCAAATGTTCTTGAGCTCAATTTATATATCATGGCTGTGATTCTCCGTTTATAAATGAGTGCATATATAGGCCTCCAGGGCACCACACTGATTTTATTAAAGAATTTGGTGGGTTCTTATCAGAACTAGTACTGGCTGCAGACAGAGTCCTTGTTGCCGGGGACTTTAACATTCATATAGATAATGATACAGATGCTTTAGGAATGGCTTTTAAAGACACTCTTAACTCCATGGGCGTTAGTCAACATGTGTCAGGACCTACTCACCTTCGTAATCATACTTTAGATTTAATTTTGTCTTACGGTATAAACGTGGTCGATGTTAAAATCCTTCAGCAGAGCGAAGACATCTCAGATCATTATCTGGTATCATGCTTGCTTCAATACCCAATGGTGGCAAATCAAACTCCAAGTTACAAATATTGTAGAACAATAACTTCGACTACAAAAGGTGCGTTTCTTGATAATTTGCCTGAATTGTCTCAAATCTCTAGCATGAGTAATAACGTTGAAGATCTTGACTTTACTATTGAAAATATTAATGCCACCTTCTCGGAAACGCTAGACATAGTTGCTCCCTTGCGCTTAAAGAAGATTAAAAATGACAGACCGACACCGTGGAAAAATGAACACACTCAGGCTCTAAAGAAAGCGGCACGAAAAATGGAGCGCAACTTTAAAAAGACTAAATTAGAGGTATTTCGTACTGCCTGGAAGGATAGTACAAAAAAATACAGGAAAGCCCTAAAAACGTCTCGATCCGCCTACATTTCATCATTAATAGAAGAAAACCAAAATAACCCTAGGTTTTTATTTGATACAGTGGCTAAATTAACCAAAAATAAATCGTCTGCGACTTCTGATGCTGTATACCAGCATAGCAGTGATGAATTTATGAACTATTTCACAAATAAAATCCAAGATATTCGAGAGAAAATTATAACTATGCAACCAGATGTGAAACCCGCTGAACAAACGACTTACTACAGCACCCCTAAGGAGAAACTATGTTTATTTTCTACTATAGATCACGATGAACTATCGAAAATCATTAGATCATCTAAATCGACTACATGCATGCTAGACCCTATACCTACAAATCTTCTGAAAGAGATGCTCCCAGAAATTATAAATCCTCTACTTAGCATTATTAACTCATCTCTGACATTAGGACATGTGCCTAAAGCATATAAAGTGGCTGTTATAAGGCCCCTTGTCAAAAAACCCCATCTGGACCCTGGAGAACTAGTTAACTATAGACCTATTTCGAATCTACCTTTCTTATCTAAGGTTCTGGAAAAAGTAGTCTCAACTCAAATATGTTCCTTCCTCCAAAGGAATGAGATTAATGAAGATTTCCAGTCTGGATTTAGAGCACATCACAGTACAGAGACTGCTCTGATTAGAGTTACAAATGATCTGTTTATGGCGTCCGACCGAGGTTGTATCTCCTTATTGGTGCTGCTAGATCTTAGTGCTGCATTCGACACCATTGACCACAGCATGCTCCTACATAGACTTGAAAATGATGTCGGTATTAAGGAAATAGCTTTGAAATGGCTTAGATCTTATTTATGCGACCGTTTCCAATATGTAAAAATAAACAATGAGGTATCACGCAAATCGCAAGTCCAGTACGGTGTACCACAGGGCTCAGTACTAGGGCCTATGCTCTTCGCATTATACATGTTACCCCTAGGAGATATAATAAAGCGACACGGAATAAGCTTTCACTGCTATGCTGATGATACGCAACTTTATATTTCCTCGAAGCCTCACGAAACACAGCAATTCCATCGAATAGTGGAATGCATTGTCGATATAAAAAAGTGGATGAGTAGCAATTTTTTATTACTGAACTCGGACAAAACTGAAGTGTTACTTATCGGACCGAAAACCGCCCTACGTAACAACCAAGAATACTGCTTAACTATTGATGGATGTTCCGTAAAACCCTCATCTTCAGCTAAGAATCTTGGCTTTATATTCGATAGTACT
The DNA here is from genome assembly GCF_947034865.1 of Barbatula barbatula. Classification (NCBI taxonomy): domain Eukaryota; kingdom Metazoa; phylum Chordata; class Actinopteri; order Cypriniformes; family Nemacheilidae; genus Barbatula; species Barbatula barbatula. The sequence goes on from NC_136776.1 coordinate 7,181,000, forward strand.
CTGTCATCTGAGAACCAGGTCGCCAACACCTGTAAGATTGCGTTTTTCCATCTTAAAAATATATCTAAATTACGTCATATGCTGTCATCATCAGATGCGGAGAAGCTTATACATGCCTTTATGACATCAAGACTAGATTACTGTAATGCACTATTAGGTGGTTGCCCTGCAGGCCTATTACAAAAACTCCAACTGGTCCAAAATGCGGCAGCTCGAGTTCTTACACGTACAAAAAAGTATGAGCATATTAGCCCGGTTCTGTCAACCTTGCACTGGTTACCTATAAAGCATCGCATAAATTTTAAAATCTTGCTTATTACCTATAAAGCCTTGCATGGTTTAGCTCCTCACTACTTGAGAGAACTTCTTACGTATTATAGTCCATCACGTGCACTACGCTCTCAGGCGTCAGGTCAGTTGGTAATACCTAGAATTTCAAAATCAAGTGCAGGTGGCAGATCCTTTTCTTATCTAGCGCCTAAACTTTGGAACAGTCTTCCCTGCAATGTCCGGGAGGCGGACACACTCTGTCAGTTTAAATCTAGACTAAAGACGCATCTTTTTAATCTTGCATACACTAGATTATCATAATACATGTATTTCAAAGATCTAGGCTGCACTAGTTAGATCAACCGGAACCAGGGACACTTCCAATAACAACTGATGCATTTGTTGCATCAAAGAGTGCAGAACAGTACTCTACTCTCAGCCAGTCTTGTCTCATTGTTCCAAGGTTACAAGAGCGGAGCGGGCAGGGCGCAATCCATTCCTAGACCTGACAAATGCTGGACGAAGGAAGTGACGTCCCTACAAAACTTCAGCCACTATTAGATTATTAATGATAATTTTAAATCTAATTTTTTTTATTTTCGCCTTGTTGTGCAAGCACTGTTGAGCTTGTGCAGAGGCTGCAGTTTTTGCCAGAGGGGAACTGGAATCCCCTGGTTAGGCCTGGTTTCCCTCCGAGGTTTTTTTTCTCCTCCAATGGAGTTTTGGGTTCCTCGCCACCGTTTGCATACTGTTTTGCACTGTTTTGCCTGGCCGGGGGGGCTGCTAGAATTTGGTTGTCTTATTTAATTAACACTGCATATAGGAATTCATTGTGTGTCTGATATTTGACCTGTGTTTTGAATTCCATAACCTTTTATGTTTTACTTATAGTCATTTTGTTCTTGTACAGCTGCTTTGTAACAATGAAAATTGTAAAAAGCGCTATATAAATAAAGCTGACTTGACTTGACTTGCATTGTGATTAATATGATGTGATTTCTCTCTCCATTTTTGAAATACAACACTCTACCCCAACTTCTATGTTTTTGAGATTTTTGTTAGAAAAAGTGAATTTGTTATGTAACGAGTGGCAATACGGCTATCTGGGAATATTTGTTTAACTTTTGACAGGATTGCCTGTCTGGCGCCCGAACTAATTTGATCTTTATCAGAATTAACCCTCCTTAGTTAAGTTTATTTTTATCATTGGGTCACCACCGTTACAATCTTCCCCTACCCCATCCACTCTTACCCCGTGGCCTGTACCCTCCCCACGATCTCATAGGCTCGGGGCCTGGTTTGAATGGCTGGACACTGTCCTGACCATAAGTTTGGAACTGGGGAACCAGTCTGCACGGCAGAGTCACTGTTCACAGGACGTTGTGGCATTTGTTTTGGTTATTTGTTACTGGCCTTCGCCAATTCTAATTGTATTTTTAGCAATTGGTGTTTTGTTTTTTCTAACTCCTCCTCCTCATGATCCTGTTTCTCTACTGCTTTGTCACTTTCCCACACTTCATTACTCGCTACAGGAATGTCAGGATTGTTTTCCATTGCCTGCCTAACACCATTGGGAGCCCCGGTCATTACTGCAGTTCTGAATATGTCACGAGTGATTGGATTGTTTAAACTATTTTCTTCGACCATCTGTTCCCATTCTGCTGCACATCTGAAATAATAACTTGCTCCAGTCTCACCAGGTTTAATGCGAAATTTTATATTTTGGTACACTGTTGGGGGAGTTGGAAACTTTGCCCTCAGGGCCTTGGAGATTGATGTGCTGACGGTCACAAACAATGTGTCGTTTTTACATGTTTCTATATCTGCGTCGTTTTCAAAATCTGCCATCTTTGAGACAGTGAAAATTTGACCCAAAAGGCATCGTAAGTCCCCTACCGCCAAGGTGGTGCCATGACATAATGCCATCAATTTTGTAAGCCATCTACCTCCCCCCGATGTAATGGGGGGCAACTTTGCCAACACAGCCGTCATGTCAAGTCAAGTCAGCTTTATTTATATAGCGCTTTTTACAATTTTCATTGTTACAAAGCAGCTGTACAAGAAAACATTGACTATAAGTAAAACATAAAAGGTTATGGAATTCAAAACACAGGTCAAATATCAGACACACAATAAATTCATATATGCAGTGTTAATTAATTAAGACTACCAAATTCTTGCAGCCGTCCCCGGTTAGGCAAAACAGTGTAAAACAGTATGCAAACGGTGGCGAGGAACCCAAAACTCCATTTGAGGAGAAAAAAAACCTCGGAGGGAAACCAGGCCTAACCAGGGGATTCCAGTTCCCCTCTGGCAAAAACTGCAGCCTCTGCACAAGCTCAACAGTGCTTGCACAACAAGGCAAAATAAAAAAGTTAGATTTAAAATTATCATTAATAATCTAATAGCGGCTGAAGTTTTGTAGGGACATCACTTCCTTCGTCCAGCATTTGTCAGGTCTAGGAATGGATTGCGCCCTGCCCGCTCCGCTCTTGTAACCTTGGAACAATGAGACAAGACTGGCTGAGAGTAGAGTACTGTTCTGCACTCTTTGATGCAACAAATGCATCAGTTGTTATTGGAAGTGTCCCTGGTTCCGGTTGATCTAACTAGTGCAGCCTAGATCTTTGAAATACATATATTATGATAATGTAGTGTATGCAAGATTAAAAAGATGCGTCTTTAGTCTAGATTTAAACTGACAGAGTGTGTCCGCCTCCCGGACATTGCAGGGAAGACTGTTCCAAAGTTTAGGCGCTAGATAAGAAAAGGATCTGCCGCCTGCACTTGATTTTGAAATTCTAGGTATTACCAACTGACCTGACGCCTGAGAGCGTAGTGCACGTGATGGACTATATAATACGTAAGAAGTTCTCTCAAGTAGTGAGGAGCTAAACCATGCAAGGCTTTATAGGTAATAAGCAAGATTTAAAAATTTATGCGATGCTTTATAGGTTACCAGTGCAAGGTTGACAGAACCGGGCTAATATGCTCATACTTTTTTGTACGTGTAAGAACTCGAGCTGCCGCATTTTGGACCAGTTGGAGTTTTTGTAATAGGCCTGCAGGGCAACCACCTAATAGTGCATTACAGTAATCTAGCTTTACATGTATAAGCTTCTCCGCATCTGATGATGACAGCATATGACGTAATTTAGATATATTTTTAAGATGGAAAAACGCAATCTTACAGGTGTTGGCGACCTGGTTCTCAAATGACAGAGTACTATCGAATATAAAGCCAAGATTCTTAGCTGAAGATGACGGGTTAACATGTCACATGTCACTGTGATTCCAAGGTTGATACTTTCGTACACCACCAGTACCATGTACTAGGGGCATAACTAGTGCGCGCCCTGCCATCAGTTGTGTACCTGCCATGTTGCTTTCTTCATCCTCATAAGTTACTGCTACTCTGTTAATTGGGAGTGGGGAGAGGGTGGTTAAGTTATATCCACCCGTCCTTTTTGGCTGGCCCCCTACTGGATGCTCAGTGTCCCACTCTCTATCTCTGGGTGGGGTGTGTTGGCTACTAGTGGGCTGGTGGTGGCTTCTCGTTCTTTGCGCCACAGGTGTGGTCTTCATAGTCCATTTAATGACTATGTTACATTCCTTTGATGGTGACTCAGCGCTACTCTTTCTACATGCTCCCTTTTCTTCTTCATCATTGTTTGCCACTGTCCTTTCACTTGTTGTATCATCATCGTTCTGACATGCTTCCTGTCTGCTCGTTACTTGTTCTACCTGTGCAGTCAATCTCTTAATTTGGCTTTGCAAATCCTCAAGCTCGGGTATGTCTGCCTCTACCACTGACTCTCTCACATTAACTTGAACTTGTTGTGTTGCTGGTGCATAGGGCGGAGGCTGCAATTTGCTCAGATCAGGATATAAGGGGACGGAGGCTACACGACATGAGATACTGGCCCTTTCACTTCCTGACTTCCTCATCAGTTCTCTCTCTGACTTTGCCGAGTGCACACGGTCTGTGCTATTCTTGGGACTCAGAGCAGTGGCTGTTAGCGCAATGCGTGTCCACAGCCGTAAATCTTCTCTTTGTTTTACTTCCTCATTTTTGTGTTTGTTCTTTCCTAACCACTTCACATATTTTGCCTCTTCAACATGTCTAGCCAATTTTAAATGCGCTCTCTTTTCCATTTCTCTGACCTTTGGCGCTAATCTGATTGATAATTTATCTGGTTCCTGCCATAAATTTTCCAAACACATCTGACTCCATTTAATTTCCCAAATCTTATTTTCTTTTTTATGATTTTTCTGCACCGTTTGAGCCATCAACATATCCACTCCTCTCCCCCATTGTGTAGTTACCAGGAGACACCCGTATTCCTCACATTCTCTCTCAAACTCAAACATTCTACAAACTGATATTCAGTGCACAATACACTCTCAATATATACAATTTAATTATCTTTTACTATACTTTTTTTTTTTAAATAATATTCAGTACAGAATAAACTCTCAATATATACAGTTTACTTATCTTTTCACTTTTATCATGCCGCACGACTTTATACGTGCAGGTGTTTTAAAAGCATTTCACAATTATCTCACTTTTATCATGCCGTGGACTTTATACCAGCGGGTGTTTTAAAAGCATTTCACAATTATCTCATTTTTATCATGCCGTGGACTTTATACCAGCGGGTGTTTTAAAAGCATTACCAACAATAATTCTCTTAATTATTTTACTTTTATTACTTTCACCCCGTCTTCAAATGTTAAAAACCAACAATAGTTCTCTTCTTAACTATTGTGACGCAGGACTCTAACCTCGTCTTCAAATGTTTAAAACCAACAATAGTTCTCTTCTTAACTATTGTGACGCAGGACTCTAACCTCGTCTTCAAATGTTTAAAACCCTCCTTTTATTCTGATCAACAAATATCAACAATTTCTATTTTGTAATCAATGGTACGGATATTCAACACATGAATTTGGAATATTCAATTTGCAGAAGTTCGTTTAAACAGGTTTCTGCTTACCTTTTCTTATATTGTCGGCCGTGTGTTGGAATCAAAGTTATCTCGTCCCAGTTCTCGGTCAATCTCCGACTTTTACAATTCTTCTAAATGCCCCTTTTCTCCAATCACGTCGGATGTCACCATCTGTAGAACATTCTAAATATGTTCTTGCGTGTTCAAAATTGGAGGGAGACCAGTCAAAGTAAATCTTGAAGTTTATTGATCAGAAGATTCAAAAATACAGCCGGAAAACGGTTTCACAACATATTTATAGTATTTGTCGTCGAATCTCTTCTTGCTGTTGGGTGCGGTGCTGCCTGGTATTTGTCCAATCAGCTCTTAGTCCATCGTTCTCAGAGTTTCTGCAAAACATCAAATGACAACCCACACACCCCAATTCTGCCCAGCAACAACATTTTTAAGAAGTCAGTCAATGTAATGTGTGTGTGTGTGTGTGTACATTTTCTCCTCTTTTGGCGTTACATTTATCTCTTCAGCTGCATGCATATATTCGGAGATCTCAGCTGTCACCTGCTACTTCCTCTATCTTTTGCATGCTCTCGGCACCCACACCACTTCCTCTCGAAGTACACTTAATATCAACTCTTAAGTTTTGCTTGATTTCACTCTCATACTAGTTATATTTTCAAGCATTGCAAGCAAGTATTAATAAGAAAACATATCAAATGTAATAGCACTTCTAAAACACATTAAAATATTCTTCAGTTCACAGGCATACAATAGAGAGGGCCACCAGCAGGTTTTGTTGGGAGGACCCTTGCGGGAGATGGCAGACATATATTGGGTGGAATTAGATGATTCTCAATCAGGGGCCAGGGCACAGTATAAGAATCAGTGGCCCTGGATCAAAGACTTAGCTGTTTATTTGCCTTCCATCGGCCCCCTGCATTGCACCAGCTAAACAAACTGGGTTCAAGAGTGCTTAAGGACAATATCTTCTTCTCCCTCGGTCATCCTTCTGCCAATCCACTCAACCAGAATGGCACACACACACCCGAACACAGTGTGAATGACCACATGTCTTCACCTCAGCACCTGGTTGGACATGCGGCTGACACGTCACACAATGATAACACCACTCAGTTCATGGACAACATCTCAGCTGAGCCCTGCCCACCGAGCTCAACAAAGACAGACTGTGACATATTAAAACTGCTCCAAGATTCAGCACCCAAGGACGACTTCCTGGAAAACAGATAACACCAGAGATACACCCCCTCTCACCAGACACGTTATCTCTCTCCCCAGCATCTCCACTTCTGTGCTTCTCAGAGAAAATGGAAAAACTGGTGCATGCTGGAACCAAACTTGCTGGAAGCCCCCAAATATCGACCAAAAAACGACAAGCCCCACGGCCACCAAAGCCTGCAGGCCCAGCTCGCCTTCGCCCTCCTCCTGTGAGAGCTCTTCGGCCTCTACCACAACGCCAGGGCCCACACCCTCCTCCATCTCCTCGAGGTCAACCAAAAACAACTAATACCAGCTCTAAGTGATATGTGTCGGGTCCCCGCTATGATAACAGTAACTTTATCAAATGTTTACAGAACAAGCGGGAATCCAGTGTGCCTGTATCTTTTTCTATTGCTGTGCTATCACACGACAGAAAGTCTAAGGCCTTCAATAGTCGTAGATCAAACCAGACTAATCTGGTGCCCATTGCAGGTCAAACCAAGATTGCTATGGGGGCAAAAGCAAGACTGTTAAGTTAGCACTTTTAAACATCTGCTCACTTAAAAACAAATCACTTCTAGTCAATGACTTAATAACCACATACAACCTGGATTTTATGTTTCTAAATGAAACCTGGCTAGAAGACAGCTGCAGTGCAACAGTCCTCAATGAAGCATCCCCTCCTAACTTTACTTTTATGAGTGTCTGCAGATCAGTTAGGAGAGGTGGGGGAGTAGCTGCTCTTTTTAAAGATGTCTATCAATGTAAGCAAATATCATTTGGAAATTACACGTCTTTTGAATATCTGGGTATTGTGTTAAAAGGTGCTCCTCGCATTTTACTAATCACTATTTACAGGCCTCCAAAATACTCTTCATCCTTTGCTGAGGACTTTATAGAACTGTTATCAACAATTTCCTCAGAGTTTGACTGTTTCTCTATTGCCGGAGATTTTAACATTCACATAGATAGTGCAGAAAACAATATGGCAAAAGAAATCAAAACTGTTTTAAAAACATTTGACCTGACTCAGCATTTACATGGACCCACACACAATCGTGGACACACTCTAGATTTACTTATCAGTAAGGGTCTAAACATTTCATCTATTGTTATTAAGGATGTAGCACTATCTGATCATTTCTGTATTTTCTTTGATATATTGATCTCCCCTTTCATTGGAGTTAGATCTGTGTCTGTCAAGAAGAGATGCTTAAATGAGAACACTAGTGTACTATTTATAAAGGCCATATCTTTAACACCAAGCATATCTGCTGACTCTGTTGATTCTCTCCTTGATTCTTTTAACTCGAAGGTTAAAAGTGTAATTGATGATATTGCCCCTGTGAAAGTCAGGGAGAGTGGTAGACAAAAAGCACCTTGGAGGAACTCAACAGCGGTGCAAAATATGAAAAGACAATGCAGAAAAGCAGAGCGCTTGTGGCGGAAGACAAAACGTGTAGTCCATTATAACATCTACAAAGACACCATCCATGCTTTCAATATGGAACTAGGCAAAGCTAGACAGACTTTCTTCTCAAATATTATAAACAGCAACTTAAACAACACCCGGACTCTTTTTGCTGCTGTAGACAGACTGACAAACCCCCCAAGCCAGATTCCCAGTGAAATGCTCTCAGACAGCAAGTGCAGTGAGTTTGCTTCTTTCTTCTCTGATAAAATCAATAATATTAGAAAGGTGATCAGCACATCCTTAAGTAGCGCTTGGGTCGGGCAGATCACACCACAACCTGAGAAAGTAGTTACAATGTCTGATTTTGAAGAAATTGATGGCAAAAATTTGGAAGAAACCGTTCAACACCTTAAAACATCAACTTGCGCCCTTGACGCACTTCCCACATCTTTTTTCAAAAGTGTGTTAAACTGTTTAGAAGCAGATCTCCTAGATGTGGTAAATGCCTCACTTCTCTCTGGAAGTTTCCCAAACTCCATGAAAACTGCTGTTGTCAAACCCCTCCTGAAAAAGAGCAATCTGGATAAGACCATATTAAACAACTATAGACCAATCTCAAATCTTCCCTTCATAGGTAAGATCATTGAAAAAGTTGTCTTCAACCAGCTGAACAAATTCTTAAGCTCAAACGGATACTTTGACAATTTTAAATCTGGGTTCCGCCCGCATCACAGCACAGAGACAGCGCTCATTAAGATAGTAAACGACATTCGCTTAAGTACTGATACAGACAAATTATCCGTGCTGGTCCTACTCGACCTCAGTGCTGCATTTGACACGGTCGATCACAACATACTTATAGACAGGCTGGAAAACTGGGTGGGGCTTTCTGGGATAGTCCTAAAATGGTTCAGGTCATACCTAGAAGCAAGAGGTTATTATGTGAGTATAGGTGACCATATGTCTGAGTGGACATCCATGACATGCGGAGTCCCTCAAGGCTCAATTCTTGCGCCTCTCCTATTCAACCTGTACATGCTCCCAATGAGCCAAATAATGAGAAATAACCAAATTGCTTACCACAGATATACTTATAACGATTACAGCCCCATTGACTCCCTGCTCAAATGCATTGATGAAATAAATAGTTGGATGTGCCAAAACTTTCTTCAGTTAAACAAAGACAAAACTGAAGTCATTGCATTTGGAAATAAAGATGAAGTTCTCAAGATGAACGCGTACCTTCACTCTAAAGGTCAAACAACAAAAAATCAAGTCAGGAATCTCGGTGTGTCTCTAGAGTCAGACCTTAGCTTCAGTAGTCATGTCAAAGCAATAACTAAATCAGCATACTATCATCTGAAAAATATTGCAAGAATTAGATGCTTTGTTTCCAGTCAAGACTTAGAGAAACTAGTGCATGCTTTCATCACCAGCAGGGTGGATTATTGTAATGGACTCCTAACTGGCCTCCCCAAAAAGACCATAAGACAGATGCAGCTCATACAGAACGCTGCGGCAAGGATTCTGAGCAGAACCAGAAAATATGATCATATCACACCAGTCCTCAGGTCTTTACACTGGCTACCAGTTACATATAGGATATATTTTAAAGTTTTATTACTGGTATATACATCGTTCAATGGCCTAGGACCTCAATACATTGCAGATATGCTCATTGAATACAGACCCAAAAGAACACTAGGGTCATTAGGATCGTATCAGCTAGAAATACCAAGGGTTCTCTCCAAGCAAGGAGAGTCTGCATTTAGCTATTATGCGAGCCGCAGCTGGAACCAGCTTCCAGAAGAGATCAGATGTGCTCCCACAGTAGTCACATTCAAATCCAGACTCAAAACATATCTGTTTAACTTTGCATTTGATTAATGTGCACTGTGCCTCTGACCGTCCGACTGTTTGTGCTGTACTTTATTTTATTTATTATCTGTTCTAAACTATATTTTATTTTATTTTTATCCTTAACTGGTTAATTTTTATTTTTCTTATTTGTTCTAAACTTTGTAATTTTATTTTTTATTCTTAACTGGTTACTTTTATTTTTCTTATTTCTTAACTGTTTTATCAAATGGATATTTTTAATTTCTTCTATGTAAAGCACTTTGAATTGCCATTGTGTATGAAATGTGCTATACAAATAAACTTGCCTTGCCTTGCCATCCATTTTTTAGTCTTCATCCATAAAACATGATCCCCTAGATTAGAATTACGACACTTGTTTAAAAAGTACCCCCTGGTTCTTTTCCATGTAGCTTTATTTTCTTCATCTAGGTATTTTTTCACAATTTTCACTCTTAAACTATATTTCCTTTGCTCCACATCCATCAGCCCTAGTCTTCCCTTTTCGATCTCTCCTATTAAGGTGTTGTGCACAATTCTTGGGGGCTTTCCCTCCCATAAAAAGTTTGATAAACATTTCTTTAACTTCTTTTCAGCCCACAATGGCATTGCAGATGTGTACAAAACAAACCATAATTTAGAAACCAACAAAACCTTTGAAAACTAAAACCTTCCCCTTCAAAGTTAATGTTCTCATTTTCCAGAAGTTAAGTAGTATCTCTATTGCTCCTAAAGTTTCTTCCCACATAGTTCCATCTGCCATTTTCTCGTCATTACCCATTAAAACCCCTAAAATCTTAATTTATTTTCTTTCCTTAAAAGTGAAGTGTTCCGTTAAGACCATCTTGTTCCCAAATCTCAAATAAAAAGTTTTTTCCTCATTAATTTTTGCTCCTTTTTTTAACTAGTTCCATAGCTTTTCCCACACTTCTAACATCTTATCTTTTAATATTAGCGTTGTATCGTCCGCTAGTGAAAGATTTTTTCCTCTATCCCTTTTATTGTCTCCTCTCACTTTATGGCTAGTCCCAGGGGTTCCGCTACTAGGGAATATAAAAGTGCCTTTTGATACTGATGAACATTTCAAGGACAAGACACTTTTCATTTGGATATTGATCTTTGCCCCACAAAAGACGGTGATATCGTGTTGATTCATGTTCCTACATATCTCGTGTGGACGTTTAAAGTGTTAAACTATATTTGAAATGTTGATATTTTGGGAATATTGATCCTTTATTGAATTTGTACATGTGAATTGTGGAAGTGATTTAAATCACACAACTGAGATTGGTAACACTTTACAATAACAGCACGTGAATTATCATGTACTAATTCCCGAATTAATAATTACTTGACTATGAACTAATGATGAGTTAAGATATGTATTAATCAAGAACTAATGATGAACTAACTTAACTACGACATGAGTCATATGAACTACTGTATGAATAACACTACCTTAATTACATGTTAGTTCTTGCATGTTAGTAAATGTTTGGTGTAAACTAAATCAAACATGCTCTAGAAGATGTTCGAAAAATGGCACAATGGAAAATTGTTTATAAATTTGTCACCTGCAGCTGTCACAAACATCAGTGGATTTCTTGCAATATTTACGCTTAACCTACCTCATCCAACGCAAAATGCATTCATAATTAAAATCAATTTCATCTCATCCTGTTTTAAGTGAATCCACTGCCGCCATCCTACAAAAACACAACCATCATCACTGAATTTAATTTGGAAAATTGCATCTGCTTAATGAATATCACTTTGGTTGTTATGGATTGGTTTAATGTATTGATATCATAATAATGCACTGCAGTCAGACGTTTGTCTTGGGTTCTTGCTCTTCTTTTGGGCCACTATTGCCCCTTCAAAATGTCAACTTTCCTCCTACCGTTCAGTTCCTTCTTCCAAATGCAGCCACTGAACGTCTGCTCTTCCACTGCTTTACAAATCACCGAAAAGCACCAAATATCTGATTCAGATGATCTGAAAACGTCTAGAATATGTATATTTGATAACTTTTTAAGGATGTGCCCTTTTAAAGTCATGACATGATGATACATTAACAAGAGATTAATTCATGTTAATTAATAAGCAATTAATGAGGACTTAACATAACTACAGACTAAGTCATCATGTCATTATTTTAAATACCAATTAACATAAACAAAGGTGATTTTTATTTTGCAACAGTTTGTCCAAAATGATTACTTTAAGATACATATTCAACAACACTTAAAAAAGCACAGAAATTAAAAAGGTAAAACACACCTTTTATTTAATAAATAGGTTAAATTGTATATAACTTTACAAAACTCAACATAAAATGTACAGATATTACGTAACATTGTAAAAATAACATCGATATTTAAAAGTGTTTGAAGAATGTTCACTTATAACCAACAGTAACATTATAAACTTTTTTTACATTTTACGTTAACATTATAATTTTTTTTATAACAAAACATTGTTAAGACTATTAAAGGATTAGTTCGACCAAAACTTGTTTTTCTATTTTACTCGCCTTCAGGTAGCTCCAAACCTGTAAGAGTTTCTTTCCTTTGCTCTACACAAAGGAATCTATTTGGAAGAATGTTTGCAACCAAGCAGATCTCGGCCCCCATTGACTACCATAGTATTTTTTTCCTACTATTGCAGTCAGTCATGCCCAAGATCTGTTTGGTTAGAAACATTCTTCCAAATAGATGCCTTTGTGTACAGCAAAGGAAAGAAACTCTTACAGGTTTGGAGCTACCTGAAGGCGAGTAAAGAAGAAATTTTGTTTTTGGCCGAACTAATCCTTTGAGCAACAAGTATATACCTCACTTCTTCAAAGTATCAAGGGCACTGCTCTTTTTCAAATTTTTTATCATGTCTACTTTAGCCTGAGCCAGACACCGTGCAAGACAGATATCAGAAAATATTTGGATGCTTTCTCCCTTTTTAAAGGTTGCTCTCAAAGATTTGTACTCCTCCGGATTTGCAATTGCCAACTGAGCAATGGGGGCCTGCATGAAAATCGTATTTCTGTCAACATTCATTTTGTTGTATGCTTCAGCTTTACTGAACCACCATTTACCAGTTGTAACACTTTGTGGTAGCGCTTGATGGAGTCTTCAGGGGTTCTTACTGGGGGGAAAGAAAAAAGAAAACTGTTGTACGAGTTTGATACAACAAAGGTGAGTATAAATTGTATTAATAATGAGAATTATTTTGGTGTGTGCTATTGCTTTCAGAACAGACTTCAAGCCAAAATGTGGTTATGACAACTAACTAAATTCTGTTGTAATACAGGTTGCATTGCATGTGCTTCATTAAATACTGTGCAAGGAGCTACTATATAAAAAAATTAAAGTATAATGTTCATCGCAAATGCATATTGATATCTAAAATATATATTTTTTCTTCTCACTAGCATTTGGATATTAAACTTGAACAATAAAAATAACTAGCTAGGTTACCAGATTACCTTTAATTTACACAACTTAGCACTTTTATTGTTTCAAAATTTACAGAATTTCTAAAATCAGCAAGTACATCATGAATCCATCATCTAAACCATGTTTTTGTCTTTTACAGAATCACTACGGTACATTTATCACTTAAGTTGTTTATGTTCTGACTATTTTAGACAGAGCGGGATGCTAACCTCTGTGGAGGAACCCAGTAGCCTACCTGCGTGACTCATCCTTGACAGAAACAGAGAAGCATCACCGGCTACAATGTTCTTCTGCGAGACAGATACAGTTTTGTTTATGAACCGCTACAGCACAAAAAGTTGACATGGTGTACCTTTGGCCGTCAGTCCATATTGCCATTAACCGTCGTTTAATACCACAATAAGATCCTTCAGTGTGCACATTCCTTCCCCCAAAAGAAGATGCTTCTTGTTACACACTATTGGGATTACGATGTTTTATGTATTATAAATTCATGTTTACTGTTGTTTTACTGTCAAATATATGTTTATGCTGTGCTGGGTGCAGGCCCGTGCTGTTTTCGTATGATGTTTTGCAGGGAACCAATGGTTGGGGGAGAATGGAGTCAGATTTACATGTCCCGAGGTGATTGGTTCCAGAGGATTGAACGCCCGCCCAATGAAGGGGAGGAGCCTGAAGAGAGAATCGACGTCACATACATTATAAATATCTGTAACCCGGAAGTGGCAACCCCAGCTGGAAGAAGTTTTTACATCTGATAATAAATTCTACTTAAACTTATTGGGAAAAACGATCTCTTTGACTTTCTTCAAATTTTTGAACACGCAGGACTGAAGTTTCAAAAGTCCGTTAACAGCTGCAGTGTATAAATAAGGAAAATATGTAAGTGAAATTAAGAATACAGTGCACATAAGTGATACCTAGATCTAACTTATAAAAAGTGGCTGCATTGGATGTTTTAAATTGAGTCAACTTGCAGCTGTTTTTAAGTATAATAAACACTGTAACATTACTTAATACAAACACAACTAAATCAAGTTGAATTAACTAATAGTACTAGTATTACACAGTTAGAATAACCACATTTTCTTGGTACGGGTAACTTATTTATCGGTTGTAACCTGTGCTCATTTTAATGAAGTTTATTGAACTTTATGTTCTTATTAAAATGAACCTTATCGTACTTGAATAAACATTTTAATAGAGTCCTGGCTATAACCTCAGAAAATAAATCTAAATGTCTATATTCTAGGCACTTCAATGATTAACTTTACATAACAGACTTTGTCAATAATTACAAATTCAATTAAAGAAGAAAATAATGGGAAGATAGATTGAAGACAATAACATTTATTTAATGTAAACCAGTGTCACTTGTAACAGTGAATACAGTACACAATAATATAAAAAAACACTTTATAGGTGTAATTTCAACCTGTACAGTAAAGTGAAATATCCAAACTGCCCAATCTGCAATGTTTAGATAAAAGTCAATGTGAGCCATAAAATCACATTGTATCACACTGGAACTGAATGTCAAAATAATTACAGTATTCCTAAATTTGAACAACTATTTGTCATGATTCTCGAGTGGTGAGACAAGGACAGAGGACCCAGGTGCAAACAGCGGTTAAGGGGTTAACATATATTTAATAAATAATAAAACAAAGACCCACGTGGGGGTAACATAGCAAAACATGACATGGGTACAATAACAAGACAGGACTAAAACTAACTACACTTAAACAAGACTACAATAAACTTTAAACATGAACTACAAATAACTAAACTAACAGGACACATGAACTCACCACAATGAACCAGCACAAGACAGAAGACACAAGGGCATTAAATAAGGGAGCAAATCAAGAGGGAAACAGGTGAAGGGCATTAATCAATAACGAGGGTAACGAGAGGATGGGAACAAAGACGAGACCGGAGAGAGAGTATGGAAGGCCATAAGAACAATAATTGCCTCTCTCCACACAAAACATGAGGTTCTGTCATGATCCTGCCTGTGAGGGACCGAACAGTCAAGGTAAGGAAGGCAATGAAAAATAGTTTCCAAAAAACATATTTAATATAAAGTCAGGCGTTTACACAAATGATTCAAAAAAGGAAACTAAAGTCCAAATGAACAAATCAAATGTTTAGGCCTATAACTGAGGTCAACAGAACAAACAAACCTCAAATAATTTAATACCTAGGGGAAACCAACCTGCACTCCTCTACTAAGGAAACAGAGGAACATTTATACAAATGGACTAGTCCACATTAACACACAAGGGGAAGACAAACCACAAACTTCAAAATACACTCAAAATTAATACAAACAAGATCAGTTCCATGATTAGAAAATATAACTAAATGTCTAACTTAAGTCAATGAAGAAACAAAGCAAGCAAACAAGAAATTAGTATAAGAAATCCGGATCCACACATTATATTCCCCCCACAGTCAATCGGCTGATTGGTAGCGGCAGGTGGAACTAAAAACGGCAGTCCGTGCAGCCTGCCGGCCCTTAACACGAAAGCCCTGCGAATCGGAAGTCTCTAATCACCAGGCAACAGCTCCGAACCTCTGCAGCACCCCAACGGTAACTTAAACTCAAGAAAATCAATATTAAAGTCAGTGTACCATACAACATAAACCAGATTGCGTGCACTCAAACCAGCTAATGATGTATTGCCACCCAAAATAAATATGCAAATGAGAAATGAAGTGTCTGAGTCTTCTTACTAAATATATATCTATAATGTGAATGCAGAAATCAAATTACCAATATACATATACAAATTAGGTGCGTGTGTGTAGGTGTGCGCAACATTACCGCTTGCTAATGTGTGGCTGTATCGCGGGCCATCACACTGCCACTACACTAAGAGAAACATGACATGATGCAGCAGAATCATGACACTATTATTATTGAAGAACACAACAGTGTTGAGTTGAGTATAGTGTATACCTCATGAGGTAATGATCGGCACAGGACACAGACCAAAGTCCACATTATTAAGGCACTGAACAATGAACACAAAAGGAAAATAACAATGGAAATGATATTACCTGAGCAACTTGTACCTGTCAAATGAATCATAAGGTCAAGAACAAACAAAAAAATAAAACAAATGTTAAGTTGGTTTTTGGTAAACTCACCTACCAAACAACAACATATACATCTTCAGTGGGCAACTGCCAAACTCAGCGTGCAGCTCTGTTTCATCACGACTCTATTGGTGGAGACAAAAAAAATAAGAGTTTGGTCAGACAAACAGGTATTGAGATGATTATAGCAGACAGGTAGAAGACTGATAAGACTTTTGTTGCTAAAGGTGGTGGATACTACCCAGGTAGCAAACAGACGTTGGGCCAACGTCAATATTGGTTGGTTACGTTGGCCCAACCTATCTGACAGAAATACAACGTTGGGCCAACGTTGGTATGGTCAGCTGCAATTGCCCACCACTTCCCTCAAATTATATATATACCCAGGTAGCAAACAGACGTTGGCCCAACGTTGGCCCAACGTTTGTTGTTGTGTTGGGCCAACGTTGGGTGCTGACGTTGGGCCAACGTAATTTTGGCCGTTGGGCCAACCATGTTATTGGACGGCCAGCAGACCTTCTGCCAACCTAAAAAATATCTTGCCAACCTTCTGCCAACTTAAAAACCACTAAAACAACATTGGGCCAACGTTGGGCCAACGTCAGCACCCAACGTTGGCCCAACACACCATTTTAAGATTGTGATATGGCCTATTCATTGTTGAATTGCATTAAAACAGAACAACAGACAAACTGAATTGGTTATAAAAATGAAATTTATTGGTAACAAAAAAACAGCAGAAAAAATGCAAAGAAAAGTAAAACAAAGTGAAAGAAATCAACAAGGAACCAAATATATATATATATATATATAATTATTTAAATAAGTATAATTATTAAATTATTAAAATAACCATTGGTTGTTATTATTTTAGCAGATAATTTTCTTTTGATGTTTATTGTTGTTGTTAAACTATAATAAAACCATTTTTATAATTTTTATAAAGGTCTGTCCATTTAGAACAAAATGTGCATTTATGTAGAAGTAATTGAACACACCCCCGGATGAAGATCTAAAAAGCTATGCTTTAAAAGCACAATATTTCTGTTTATTTTAATACAATTTAATGTTAAACAAGTTCTACCATCTTTATTGTTTTTAACATGTTGTCTTTTGTTATGTGTTATTAGTCATGTTCGACTTCATGATGACGTCAACGTATCGCGAGAGCGAGTCGAGAACTTACGCGTAGAGATCTAATTTCGAATCGCTCTCGCGATACATTGACGTCATCATCCTGTCAGCGCCGCATGAAGCCACACACACGTATTTGTGGGCGCGTGCGCCTCCGTCCTCGTCAGTTCAGTCAGACGTTTACCTCAGACGAGATTTCGATCCTGTTGTAAATTCTGAGGTAAGTTTTCATTAATTCCTGGTTACCTCATTATTTGTTGTATCAACTTTAATGTTCACAGTAATATTCATTTTGTTGTTAGTAATTCGATATGACTAAAATATTATAAACTTTAATGTTGACTGTTGGTGTAATCTGGCGGTTTGACTGAGCTTGTGACGCAACTGAGCTAATGTAGTGCATATCTTTTATTTGTCTTTATTTTCTTGACAGATATTGACATTAGGCCTTCTTGACAGATGTAATATTCATTTTGTTGTTAGTAATTCGATATGACTAAAATATTATAAACTTTAATGTTCACAGTAATATTCATTTTGTTGTTAGTAATTCGATATGACTAAAATATTATAAACTTTAATGTTCACAGTAATATTCATTTTGTTGTTAGTAATTCGATATGACTAAAATATTATAAACTTTAATGTTGACTGTTGGTGTAATCTGGCGGTTTGACTGAGCTTGTGACACAACTGAGCTAATGTGCATATCTTTTATTTGTCTTTATTTTCTTGACAGAGCAGAAGAGAGTGCCCCGAGCAGAGAGTGCCCCGGCCGTGCGCGCGCATGATTTAGTACCGTTATCTTTCTTCTATTCACTTCAGCCGTTAAGCCAGCCAGTCCAAGGTGATCTCCTCGATTCAATATATTTTTTTAACTAGTATTGTAGCTTTCTTAGTCTAGATTAAACACAATCGAAACCAGCTGTAATTTAGTAACTGTAATTAACGTTAGTTATTTGTTTGGCAGCATACTAACTATGTCTGCAAACAACATTTATTCAGACAGAACAATTAAACGTCAGGCAAAGCGGAGGGCTTACAATATCCTTAGTGAGGTTAAAGTTGATGCTGAATCTGACGCAGCCGTAAACATATGCCTGGAAAAAAACGCCCCTGCTGATGATGTGTGGTCAGATGCTGCATCTGATTGGCCCATGTCCTATGAATCAGATGAGTTAGAGACTGAGTTTAATGTTGACGATAACGTGATTGATGGATTTTGGTCAAATGCTCTAACAGAAACTGACTCAAGTGATGATGAATTTGTTGAGTCTGCCGAGTGTCTTGAGGAGGAGCTCAGAGATTGGGCAATAGACAGCCAAATACCACAATGTCATCTAAATGGGCTGTTGGGCATCCTGAGAGAATATCATCCATATCTCCCAAAGGATGCCCGCACTCTTTTAGGCACTCCAACTAATTATGAGGTCCAGCAGATTGCTGGTGGCACCATGCATTATTTTGGAGTTGAGAAAGGCATTAGGCATGTGTTAAACCAGATAGACCCTCTCCCAAAGGCCATTCATTTACAAGTGAATATTGATGGACTACCTTTGTTCAAAAGCAGCAATAAGCAGTTCTGGCCCATTCTAGGCTTGATAGAAGAAGACAAAACAAAGCAACCATTCGTCATCGCTTTATATCTTGGATCTAAAAAACCAGAGAATGTCAATCGGTTCCTAGAATCATTTGTGAATGAATATGAAAAGCTTAAATTAGAGGGTGTGGATGTGATTGGTAAATGTGTAGATATTCAAATTTCAAATTTTGTTTGCGATGCAAGTGCGAGGGCTTTCGTAAAAAACATTAAAGCCCACAATGCATACCACGGCTGTGAAAAATGCACACAGGAGGGAACATGGGTGGAAAATCGCATGACTTTTCCTGAAGTCAATTCACCTTTACGGACAGATACGTCTTTTATTAATAAAGACGATGAGTTTCACCATAAAGGGACCAGTGTGTTGACAAGGGTTGGAATTGGTATGGTCTCCCAATTTCCATTAGATGTTATGCACCTGGTTTTTCTTGGGGTTGTGAGAAAGTTGATAGGGTTTTGGATGAGGGGACCACTTCCGACTCGTTTAGGTGCTCATCAGATAGGCCTAATTTCTGCAATGCTTATGTCGTTTGCCATGAGACTCCCCAGAGAGTTTGCACGGAAAGGGAGATCCCTTGTTGAGGTAGATAGGTGGAAAGCAACAGAGTTCAGAACTTTTCTCCTGTACACTGGTCCAGTAGCACTGAAAGACCATCCGCCGAATGTTCTATACCACAATTTTATGCTTCTGCATGTAGCCATTCGAATATTATGCTGCCCCTCACTGTGTCTCCAGTACTGTGATTTTGCTGAAAAGTTATTGATCACATTTGTTGAGCATTTTCAATCTGTTTATGGTAATTACGTTGTGTATAATATACACGGGCTGACACATCTTGCCAATGATGCAAGGCAGTTTGGTGTGCTGCATAATTTCGCAGCTTTCCCATTTGAGAACTTCCTCTACACATTAAAAAAATTGATAAGGACCCCTACCCAGCCCCTTCAACAGATCATCAGGAGATTGTCAGAAAAAGCAAGTGTCAGAACTAAAATAAGGGTGTGCAAGGATGGTTTTTACCAGGAACATAAGAATGGGCCTTTTCCATACAATGTGACATCTCAGCAGTTTACACAGTATAAGAAATATGTAAATGGAGGAACTTCAATTAGTTTATCAGACGGAGACAACTATATTCTGTTCAGTGGAGATATTTATATAGTGAAAAACATTTTAAAAGACACCCAGCAAACACAGAACGTTCCCCTAACGTTCCCCTATGGTTCCCATTTGGTTTTTTCGTTGGGAACCACAGGGAAACGTTCACAGAACGTTCCCTGTAGGTTATATTTTTCCTAACCAAAAGCTAACGTTCCCGAAACGTTCCCTGCATGTTAGTTTTTTCTAACCAACAGCGAACGTTCACGGAACGTTCCCTGCATGTTAGTTGTTCCTAACCAACAGCTAACGTTCCCGGAACGTTCCCTGCATGTTAGTTTTTTTCTAACCAACAGCGAACGTTCCCGGAACGTTCCCTGCAGGTTAGTTTTTCCTAACCAACAGCTAACCTTCCCGGAACGTTCCCTGCATGTTAGTTTTTTCTAACCAACAGCTAACGTTCCCGGAACGTTCCCTTCAGGTTATTTTTTGGGGCTATACATGCAAAAAATAACATGCAGGGAACGTTCTGTACGGTTTCCCTTTAGGTTAATAACTAATTAAAAATATACTTTATTAACATTTTTTTTAATGAAGGGTCACAGTAAGTCTTAAAGGCACCACACAAACACTTTTAATATCCAAATATAAATTACCTAATGTGATCCTAATGAGTCTGACAGTTTCTTACCATTTTCACAGGTCTTCAAGCAAATTACGAATCAGGTCAGTAAGATTAGGAAAAGTGTAGAAATCCCACGTGTGTCATCAGTGTTTTTTGTATGTATTTATCGATACATATTGACAGTTTTACAGTGTTGAATCATGTGTAACATGAGTTCAGTTATTGTAAGACAGTACATAAAGTACAGAATACTGCCCTGTCTCTGAAAGACATGGGGACTTAACACTACATAAGTGACAACATATAGAGGCAAACACTTCTGTACTCTGCTTACTGGAAAAATAGGGAGTAGATGTTTATTAAATCTTTTTGAGGTTTACCATTATTGAAATTGCTGAAATTAGACATTGCCGGCCAATCATCTTTCAGGCAAGCCTAAACAAACAGTAAACTACACATCACTACAATTACAAGCGGCTTAAATGGTTTTATTAAATTAGAAATAAATCAAACATATGGAACAAGAGAAATGACTGGGAAAATAATACACTTATGCAGAATCAATACAGGGAAAATACTCACTCAAAACATTCACTCACTGATCTCACTAAATAAAAGGACATCAAGCACTCCTAACATCAAGGGAATTGTTGCAAGACAATTAAAACAAGCCTTGTCAGGGATGGAGTGTGTCCATTTGAATTATGCTGAAGTTGGGGAAACCTTTTTTATGTTCACCCCATCTGTGCCTTTCTGTAAAGCTGACACTTGGTCCTAACAGATGAACACCTGCAAAAACAATAGTAGATTAATAGCAGCAGCAGAAACAATACAACAACAACGGTTATTCCATATATATACTGTACATATGATAACCCTAGGAATTATATCATAATATATAGCATTATGATACTGGGGGACACTGTGACTGCATGTTACACAGTCACCATGATTAAATGTCACATAAGATTTGTTATAGAGCACATTTACATTTCAAAAAAATATATGTGCAAATCTAATGGCTAATGTGTTAACTAAAAAAAACAAGGATTTTCTTTGCAACTGTTAGTTCTCAGTGCCATTTTAATATAGGGGAAAGAGGATGGAAACAGCAATCATATTTTAGGCAGTCAATTTGCTTTCCTTTATTATTACGAGTTCCCACAAATGCATGCTGCAATCAACCAATGCATTACTGCTGAGTGGTAAACACTTTTCCTGAGGATAGTGCTGTAAAGATTATGGGTGAAACTGGCAGAAGTTGCACTGCACAATTGACTGGCCGGCTCCGACAACAACAGTATATGTATTGTTTATAAACAAGTGTTTTATTGCACTACTGTTTGCTACAGACAGGATTGTTAAAATGTCATTACAAAACTCAGGAACAACAAATTATTTCTTTGCTGCACTGACAGCCAGGCAAAACCAGGAAAGCCAGGAAAAGTGTGATTCCACATCTTGCCATAAATAAATGACTGGAGAGACAGCAGAGAAAGATTAATCTGATGAATTATTTTCATTAATCAAATACCACATGACAATATTTGAACAACATAAAAAGAAAGTAAGCCAATAACAATATTGACAAATGATACTATAGCTTGTCAAGCTATACAGATTCTGTATTAATATGATTAAATATTTTGTATACATCACAAAAAGATTTAGAAAAGTAATGCAGGGAATGGTCAAATATGTGGACAAAGCTAAATGCAATGGATACATTTGGTTAAATTACTATTTTTACTTTTTGTCAATTACTACTAATCACTGCATACAGAATCCAGTCATACAATGAATTTAAACGTACTACCGTTGAGAAAAACAAACACTAAAGGGCATGAAAGATGGACTGACCTATTGTTGTTGTGGTTAACTCGCTTTATGCTTCATGAAGGTTTCCAATGTATAGTGCAATTCCCAATTGCCTACATACACCAGGCCATGTTTAAAAAGAGAATACAAGAACAAATTACAAGAACTCAATCAATCAAACTTTTCTAAAGGTTTCAAATTAATTTGAGGTGACACTGACAGGTTAAAACCTACTGACCTGTGCTAGTTCACTCTTTGTACACTGCTAGGACCATGCTGAAGTGAATACTGACCAACCATTCGTAGACTGATGAGACAAAGGTGCGAATGTCTGCTGAGCAAATTACCACATGCTTCATGATGTACAAAATCCAGCCTATTTTACAGAAACAATGAATTTCTCGCTGCTTGCAGGCAGCACACTCCTGTTTGAGAATGTTCTTAAGAGCTCACAAAGTCAGTTAAGCAGACGCTTATTCAAGTGGCTATTCAGTTGATGGAGATCACAAATTCTCGATTGACTCAATCTGTGGAAGCGGCTACAAATTAGAAGA
The DNA here is from genome assembly GCF_947034865.1 of Barbatula barbatula. Taxonomy (NCBI): domain Eukaryota; kingdom Metazoa; phylum Chordata; class Actinopteri; order Cypriniformes; family Nemacheilidae; genus Barbatula; species Barbatula barbatula. The sequence goes on from NC_136776.1 coordinate 7,204,098, forward strand.
CCGAACAGCGTCTTCTTTCTTAGGAGGCCACTGGATTGAGTGGGATGAGTCATTTGACTAGAAAAAAGATGGGGAAACAGGTAAGAAATTTAAAAACTCATATATACGAGTATATATATATATATATGATGTTTCCCCCGACCTATAGCATTTTTTAACAAGTGGACGACTTAAGGAACTTTGTATAGATTAAAATTTATCAACGATTATAACTTTAATACTTGCCACACACGCAAGCGAAACACTTCTCACAAATGTTTATGTTCAGGTAATACCTTTAGTTTTAATAGACACATCAATACTACTACAATAGTCGTCAAAAGAGTCGTTAACTTGTTGTAAAACGCCATAGGTCGGGGAAACATGGATACAATTTTGAAAGATGTCACAATTTTATTTACAAACCCACCAATGACCAAGATAAAAAACAACAATTTCCACACATCAAACAGATCATGTTTACCTTTCAACTGCACCTTAAAAACACTTTCTCATCCATCGGCTTATGAGTGACACATGATATGTCATTTCCTTGGTTTGTTGAATTAAAGACCAAACAAACAGGGACTGGCATCCACTTTTCCAAAAAAAGGAAAAAGAATAACAATGTGTTAACACCTCATACATTTAAATACAAAGGCATAAGCTTGTGATTGTTGTTATTGAGTATTAAAATAAATAATCTTAATAAACTTTAGGGAATAACTGCTTTGAACTAGTATAGCAAACACAAAGATGAATTTTAATCAATATGCATTCTAGTTACACAAAATTCTCTTTTACAGTGACACATTAAGTAGCAGCTAATGTAATACATGAACATTTTAGGGCAGCTTGTACTAGCTATATAACTGCATAGTCTGCATAATAGCCTGTTCTAGGCATTCAATAGCAAAAAACAAGTGCTGGCCAACCCTCTTTCAGATTTCAATTATGTTTCACACTGTATTTAAAATCATATTTTTATATTCATAATTTATTGAGTTTTATCGTTATATAAATGCATATATTTTCTAAGAAAAACGAAAATAATAAACGAAAAAAAAGTCAAAAGAGTTACATCTTGCTCGCGTGCGGTGCCCGCGAACCCTGAATGCGGGCAGCCTATAAACGGGTCTGTGGCCACCGCGCGCGCACAGAGCGACCGCCTTCTGAGAGGAACCTCCGGTCCCGTCAGCTATCCTGAGGTAAAATACTTTAATTTAACCTGCCTATATAAAAATAAATCTGTAGTGAGTATTTACGTTTTAAATGTCATTGCACAATTAGCACATAACGTTACATTTAGGTTTATACGTTTAGCTTAAAACATTGACGGTCAAGAGAAAATAATTACCTCAGGAAAACGGTCAGTGATTCCAGTTATAGTAAAATACACTTACAGTACCTGCCCTCAGTCATGTTTCGCGTTCCTGCGAGTTGATTTTAATTGTCAGATTTTTGTCCATTTCGTCTTTGAAAACACATTTTCACAAAATACACAATACGGTATTGGGATACTTAAAAGCTGTGTGAAACGAACTTCCTATATGTGCCCGAATTAGTTTTACAACTTAGATATTCTTACCTTTTTCATAGTTTAAATGTCATTGTAAATATGAACGAAATAGACAAAAATCTCCCACAATTAAAGTCAACTCGCAGGACGCGAAACATGACTGAGGGCAGGTACTGTACGTGTGCGCGCATAGCTGCATATTTCACTCTAACTGGAATCACTGACCGTTTTCCTGAGGTAATTATTTTCTCTTGACCGGTCAATGTTTTAAGCTAAACGTATAAACCTAAATGTAACGTTATGTTTAAAAATCTGAAAAAATCTAGTTTACCTCGCAGCAGGAAGGAGATCGGTTTCACCACTTCAAATTAAAAAACTGCCGCTTTCACATGAAACCCACTGAACAGTATAAAATCAACCCCCTATACCTACATTTCATGTACATGTAACAGTAAGCTATAGCACATCTGTTAGTACCACTTTCCTTCTTTTTTTACAATAACTTGTTCTTTCCGTTAACGTCACGTTGTGCTAATGGGGCAAATTCGCACGGATTAAAATAAAATAAATCGTTTCGAACAGTCACACCTAACTTGGTAACGTTACTTGAAAGAAATACAAATGTTTGCCTTGGCTGCCAGCAAGAGACCTTCGCACAGGCCAAGTGCTAGACAGACTTGACAACCTCTGCTCTTGCACAAAACTGGATGTGCATTCACAAATACCGTGGCTCGCTTTGATTTTCTGTGCTGGTGGAATGTATAACGAGGCGTCTCTCCTACAAAATCTCGTCTCATTGGCTGATGGAACAGTAAAAGTTAGTTTTCGCAGATCTAGTAAAGCCGCAGCATGCGTTTTACAGCCATAAATATTTAAATGAACATACAGATATTTACTTTATCACACGTTTCCCAATCCTGGTCCTGCAGTACCCCTTCTCTCTTGTTAGTGGGTTTCAATATTCTTCAAATTGTTGGAGCACATATAAATTGCAATGTACATATATCTGTGAATTTATTCCATTAAAATAATTATTCTTTTTTCCAGAGTCAATTGGCATCTGATTGCAGTAAGTAACAAACATAGTAGTTACTCTGCATATCTTGTTTTTCATGTTCCTCATATTTTATGTCATGGTATTTAGTCATGTTTGCTCTTTTTTGTGTGTGTCAACAGCAGCTACCTCCAGTATACCCCAAAGGCTCTTTTAAGAGCCCTTTCACAGAGCGTCTTTGGCTTATTGTAAGTATATGTTTTGCGTGACTGTCAGACACCCTTCTCTGTATTTGGGTTTAAATCAGTTAATGCAATGTCATGCAGCAAGTTAGTTATCAGTAATACTCCAAGGGAGACAGTTTTTTGTTATTAAGCAAACATTCTAGCATCCTGCATCGCTAGCTTGCCATGTTCATCAAAACATATTTACTCAGTAATCACTGATGAAACTAAATGGATCTCAAACTCATATGTTGCCATGTTTTTCTTGTTTCAACAGCAGCTAAATAAACTGTTTAAAGTGCCCCTTACAGAACATCACTGGCATTGTAAGTATATTGGCAATTAAATCAATTTATTTTTTATTTATTTGTATTTATGTTTCACTGTTTAACTAACACTAAACTGACTAAACTAGCTTTAACTAAGCTAAAGTTAACCTCTGCTAATTTATGTTAACTTTCCAGTTGACGTTATATTCAATGGTAATTATAGACCCCCCCAGACAACAGACAAAGTCTCCAAGCACTTGAAAATAAAAAATAAAAAAGATAAATTAAAAATATTGTGAAACTCACTTGTTTCAGGGATGCATAAAAAGGTTTCACAAGTCAACTAAAATAAAACTGTTAGATAGATATCTTTTCCCCTGCACTTTTTTCACTTGCAAACAACCTATACCTTTATTTAAAGCATGACAAACATTTTTATTTCAGAAGACGCCAACGTTTTCCCACTGAAGACGACAAAGGGGCTAGGCCTTGTTTTAGAATGTAAGTTGATACATTTTGTGGTTCATACAAAGTTACCTGAAAAGAAAGTCTGATGATAGGATATTTCATTAATGTTTTAAATAACACTGAGGTGGCTTAAACAAGCTTTACATAATCTAATGGTATATAGCATAAATAAAAAAAAAACTAAAGCATTACTTGCATACATACATTATATTGCCAAAGGTTTCGGGCCGCCCCTCCTAATGTACAGGTTTGACTACTTTAGGCATTTCTGTGGGTACTAATCTTAACGTTACAGCATAATGATATTCTATGGAATTGTGTGCTTCTAATTTTATAGCAACAATTTGGGGAGGGCCCTTATCTTTTCCAATATGACAATACCTATGTATAGGGCAAGTTTCAGAAAGAAATTACTGATTCAGTCAGTGTTTAAGAACTTTACTGTTCTGCATAAATCCACGTTTTAAACACAGATTAACACCTTTGGTGTGACTTTAAATGCCAATTTGAGCCCAAAACTCATCACTTAACATCAATGACTTGTACACAGTGGTAGTCATTTTAGAACAGAAAAGACACTTCAGAACTGTTCAAGATTGCATTTCTACAAATACCATCTTTAAGAATTTTGTTATCTCTGTTGCAGCAGTTTTTGAAGAAGGGCGGTACGTTAACTTTTTTTTCACATAGGACTGGTGCTACAGAGGTTTTGTGGTACATGCCAAACTATTTTAGCACAAGTATAAACGTTTCTTATTTTTGGAAAAAAAACCACATGCGGGTATCACATAATAGACGGGTAACTAGCAAAGGACATAAGTGTTGCAGTGTACAGCCCCGTAAGAGTTATTCAAACTGTTATTAGATTTCATTCCCATTTCTGCCTTATCAGCGCTATGTTTGTTGTGGACCAAAACAATTCGAAATACTGTACGTTCTCGTGGTTTAAAGTAAGCGGACGTGGAGGCGAGTGCAGACTCATGTTAGGGTTTATGCAATGATAAAGCTCTGGCAACAAGCAAAACGTTTTTTACTTTAAGAATTATACACTTTCGAATAAACTGATAACTAACAATAAGGTTAAAGGTTTTGTCGTATCAGCTGGCAATGCAGTGTACCAAACTCTCACAGTCTACTAACTAAACAATATGAAAGAACCTATGAAAAGAGTATTCAATTTTTTTTCAAAAAACTTAATAATAATAAACGCTTACCTTTTAACTGCATATCAAAAACGCCAAACGACTTCAAATCATGTGCTTTGTGCACAACTGAGCTCATGCAATCATGGTGAACAAGATTCTTCTTCCGGTTTATTGACGATTCGCATACATACTGTCATATCGCCACCTGCTGGGTTGACGTGTAACAGATTATTGAAAAACGGATTCAACATGCAATATACAACAAAGACAAGTAGATTACTTTATTTGTATAACATTGAGAAACGAGCAGTGTCACTAAGGTAGAAGTTCTCGTCTTCCTCTGGTGTGTAAACCCAAATATTTAGATCATAGTACAACATTTTTCTATATCACATCATCAGTGGCTATCAATAATGTTCCTAAAGTGTTCCTGTGCAGCTCAATAATTCAAAAGGCTGTGAGTTCCAGCGCAGGGAACCCACAAAAAAATGTATACCTTGCACCTTAACCTGTTCAACCTGTTCCGTCAGTGGAACACCTACATTTACTTGAAACTTTTACTTTTAAATTCCAATCTAATCATGACAAACTGCATATCACTATTTTCTTACTACT
>NC_136776.1:7209510-7279510 GCF_947034865.1 Barbatula barbatula
TGATGGTGATGATGATGATTTGAGACACAACCTTCCTTCACATTCATCTCGAGGACAAACACGTGATGATACGTCACAATAGTGTTACCCTCGAGCTGACAGTGTTAGTGATGTGAGATCTGTCATCATTAGATCAGATATGACACGACTCAAGTCTGATGTCCTGATGTGCACAAACTCACAGTTATTAACCGTCATAATCATCATCATTATTATTATTATTATTCACATTGGACACAACGACTCGCTGATCAAATTGATGAAATATAAAGAGCAGATTTCTGTCGTGTAACGTTAGTAGTGCCGAGCGCGATCAGTAGTTCCAGTCAAATAAAACATTCTTCTGAAATAAACACGTTCAGATGAGAGTTCGTTTAAATAAACACCTGTAAACACACTCTCTCACCCGGACACTTTTGTCCCGTTTAATCTCGGAGTTTGTGTAAATGCAGTTAAAGTCCGTTTCAGTTTTAGTTGTTAAAAGTCTCTCGTCACTTCCGCGTGCAGCCCTCACTCCTCAGGAGAATTTAAATCGTCCCTTTCCCGCTCTCGCTTCTCGGGGTATTTTCCTCACGGGTCACCCGCTGGATTCGGCCGCAGGTTCTCGGGTGTTATTTCGTCTCATGTCGGAGTTTTATTTCGCATTTATTTGCACTTTTCTTGCAGTCGTTCGTCGTCGCAGGAACCGCCATGTTCGCGCACGCGAGCTGCGCCAGTGACGTCACGCGGCGCGCGCGCTTCCGCCAACACTCGGTTGATCCGATATTCGGCACGTAAGAGAATTATTCATAACGCAAAATAAATGACGCGCTAGTGTAAGATATTCACTTTAACATCGCCGATTTAAACCACACGATCTCTTATTTTATCATAAAGAAAGATTGGAATAGTAAGTTTGGTTTTACGAAATAATGTACAGCACACTACATATAAACGATATTAAGTGAAGAGTAGAAAGCGTCTGTTTGTTAAGTTTACTTTGCAATTAATTCAAGTTTGTTTGCAGCACTGTCCTCTAGCGCCATTAAAGTGCATTACACAAACAACTCACATCACTGATCACTGATCAATACAATCAAATCGTTTCTCAATGACTCTGAATGACCCACTCGCTAATGATCTCTCCACTCGCTAATGCAGATCTATGTTCCTGCCAGATCACTGCGGTCTGCAAAGGAACAACGACTAGTGGTATCATCCCAAAAAGGAAAAAAGTCACTCTCCCGTACCTTCACTGGATCTGTTCCACATTGGTGGAATGATCTACCAGCTGCTACAAGATCAGCAGACTCGGTTGCCATCTTTAAAAAACACCTAAAAACGCATCTCTTCCGTCAACACGTTGCTGATTGAGTTTTTCCTAATTCTCTTCCCTTTCCTTCTTAAAAAAAAAAAAAAAAAAAAAAAAAAAAAATTACTAACCTCACTATTCTTAGCTTTTTATACTGTGCTAGGCTTTAATGGACTAATTTGATGCACTTATGTATTTTCGTTGCCTATGTTGTTATAATTGCTTCCAATGTTTCCTCATCTGTAAGTCGCTTTGGATAAAAGCGTCTGCTAAATGACTAAATGTAAAATGTAAATGACCCAGAACAGACTTAACATACACTTTTACTCGCCATTCAAGATCTCCAGCACTATGAAACGTTTCACATTAAATCACATTTAACTTATTTACTACTATAAAGCCTTGAAAACATTTGCACGTCTGTAGAAACAGTTCAGTTCTGCGTACATGGGCAGTTTGTTTATTATAAACAACCGTACAAGAGCTTGACACTGACTGTTTGGTTTGTAGTAGAACAATAAGGCACCCGTCTTCAAATAAACGGTTTTATTCCAAAAAGAAACTAAAATAAACATTACAGTTATTAGTCAAAGCAGCCGTTTTAAATACTTTAGCATTCGTGCTCAACGAGGCGCTGCCGTGTCTCCAGAATGATCTCCTCCATCACCTCTGGTTTCAGGATATCTTTAATCTACAGAGAGACGAGACACTCACATGAGAACAGTAGAGGTTCAATAAGACACAAGATGTTCCTCATATCACGAGGGATGCAGACGAACTCTACCTGGTGTGAAAGAGAAGACTCATAGCAGTACAGCACACTTGTGTCATACAGCAAAACCTTATGAGCCGACAGAGCCAACAAACAATTCCTCAAGCGAGAAATCACCTCGCGATCTGACAGGGACACGGGCTAACAGAGACAAAGGGGAAAGAATCAGTTGTACACAAACAGGGTTAGAAATTGTGAACACACAGTAAAATGATGAAAGTCTGACCTCTAAGCTGGTGAAATATCCTCCAGCCTCTTCATCCAGCTGATCGGGTGTGGGATACAGCCACACATAACCATTGTTTCCCAGGATGATGGAGGCACCACACGGTAGATTGTGGAAATGAGTTTTCTGTCTCTTCACTAGAGATGGTGAAACCTGTACAAGCAAACCTTGACCCAGCTGGAAAATACGAACAAAACAGATACATGCTCACATTATAAAGCTTAAAGGAACAGTTCACACAAAAACCGTCCGCATTGACTTGACCATATTTTTGTTCCCACTACAGAAAGTCAATGGGGACCATCTCTTGGGTGAACCATTTCTTCAGAGTGTTTTAACAGTGTCAGGTGATAAACTGATCTCTTACCTTTCCATACTTCAAACTACGAGTGTGCAGAGAAAGAGCGCCATCAGAAAATATGGACTGAACCTCTGCCTTTCAAATATTAAGGAAATACACCGCGCAGCTAGAAATGATTAAATTATCAAAACTAAAAACACTGTTCATGTTCAAACACTTCAAAAACGTTACGACTACTGACTCAAATATGATATTTATCGAAGTGTTTCTATATGAAACGTGTTTGAAGAAGGAGAAAGTCATTTCAGATTATTACATTATGAATAACATCTTTGGAATAACATTGGTTTTGACATGAGCATCTCAATGATTTATAAACTGAACGGTTTTGGATACACTGATGAGATCTCCCTCCTGAAGATAATCTCTCATGGCCAGCTCATCCTCAGCTGATCGACGTCTCTGAGAAAACAAAAAAACTAAAACTCATTCATATGAAGACCCATTAAAACAAAATAAGAAATTAGATACAAGTAACACAAATCTATTATTATAGAGGGTAAGTCATTCTCTGAATATTTAAAGCAGGATTCTGATGTTTACATTTACAGTTATTCATTTGGCAGATGCTTTTATCCAAAGCGACTTACAAGTAGTTTTTTTACAGTGGCACATTACTGCAGAGCAATCAGGGGTAAGGTGTCTTGCTCAAGGGCCCTTCAGTCATGACCTGCTGGTACTGAGATTAGAACTGGCAACCTTCTGATCACAAGCCCAACTCTCTAACCACCAGGCCACAGCTGACCCCCTGTTAATGTTCATGTCCGTCTTGTCAGTGTATGGCGCGTGTTCACAAGAGCGCCGATGAATCATGTGCCATACACTGACAAAGAGAACATATCCATTAAAGTCGGTATTTTGCTTTGTTTTTCACACATAAATCATTCTCATCACTTCAACACAAAAATTCAACTGATCCACTATGAGCAGACGGACCAATGCAACAAAGTCTTTAGTACTTTTCTGGACAACAGACAACACGATGTCTATGACGCCTGGAAATCTCCTATATATCTTCATCCATGCACCAAAGACGCCGGAAGTTCTCTAAACATGTTTAACGTCATGTGGGTGAGTAAAAATAATCCTTTTTGGGGTGAACTTCCTCTTTAAGGAAATGACTTGCTGACTGATGATCAGTGTGATGATGTGTTTGTGTTCCTCACCAGTTCTCCTCCAGGTAAATTCACTGAAGAGAGCAGTAACACGGAATCCAGCCGAGAGTTTGTTTCCACTTTCCAGCGTTTCTGCTGCACCTGAATGTTGTAATTAGAGCATCAGAAGAGCTTCACAAACAAACAAACAAACAAACAATCCCACATCAGTAAACACCACAGACCTCTGTAACCCTGCCGACAATCACATCACCAACTTCACCATTGAATCTGAAAGGGCAGAAACAGCGTGACGTTCCACACAGATCAGTGACACAGAATGTTCAGTGTGATATTCACCTGGTCTTCAGTGGTTTCACACAGATGAGTTTATTCACTCGCTCCACTTCTCCAGCAACTGATGCTGTGAGTCTGTCTTCGTCCATGTATGTGCCATGACCTCTGAACATGAGCAACAACATCACTGTCTTCACACGTGCTTTAACATCTCCAAACATATTCAGACATCTTTTCCAGGCCGTCATTGAAGCGGTCATTTTAAACAGTGTTCAACTGTCACTCATTGGTCAGCATCAGTGCGCATAGAACGCAAAACTCATCACTTTAATTTGATTAATGTCTTTACCTCATAAATCCAGTGTCGGATGTGATGACTTCTCCAGGGACCACCAGTTGTTTGTCATCTTGTGATTGTGATGTTGTTGGTAATGAGATGAATTTGTGAACTGCTGGTAATCTCATTTCTGCCGCCATGCTTTCACTCTACACACATCCAACATGGCGGAACATTGAAGACCTTCAGAATAAAAGTCATGTAAGGCGTTTCATTTCATCAATATCAGATGATAATATATTAATTAATTTAATTAATTTGCTATTTAAATACATGTATTCAATTTGTGTAGTCCACTTATGCTCGCTTTTATTTTGCAATTAAGAGTCTAAACTATATGGAAAGTCCAGCAGAGGGGGTTATTGCATTATTTATATCAAACTGATATATAACTGAATTTGTTTTGTTACTGTCTGTAATTTAACGATGTTACAGGTATAGTCTGTCTGGTGGCTTTGTTGACCTCCTCTGAGCTGTTATATTGATCTTTTATCTTTTTTCTATTTAAGTTCATTTCTGAACATCCGGTTTGATTTACGTCAGGACCAGAACCAGCCAAAGCTCAGTGCAAAACATTTTAATTAAACATGTAATTCTGTTTCTCAATTAATGAACATTAATTCAATAGTCCCTCGTTTACAAAAGTAGAGATAATTATTAACGTCACACACAACATCATTTATAAAGATTGATTATTATTAAACGATTAACAATTTTTACTCGTAGCCTTAAACTCTTTTAAACTATTTATATACTCAGATGTGTCATTATGAAGAGGTTTTTGCATTCGTAGTTTTATGAATGAAGCTCTCGTGTGTAACGTACCTCTCCGCGTTAGGGGACGTGGACACCTCTCCGTTTCCGGGGGGCGTAACTAATTTCCACATCAGCGTCACGTTTGCGTGCAGAAATCACAAATATTCTGTTATTCTCATCAGACCTGCGTGTATCAGACAGAGCGATGAGTTTCGGTAAAGCGCTGATCATCATCACCGGCGCGTCGCGAGGTCTCGGTCGGGCTCTGGCTCTGGACATCGCGGCTCGTGTGGACGCAACAGGTTCGGTTCTGATTCTGGCGGCTCGATCAGAAGATAAACTTCATGAGTTACGGACTCACGTGACCAGCGTCGCGTCCGAGCTCACTGTACGCTGCGTGACGGCGGATTTATCGCGTAAAGAAGGCGTCGAGCGCGTTATTGCTGTGATCAGAGAATCGCAATGTGATGGTATTGATCATCTGCTGCTCTTCAACAATGCAGGTCATACACTGTCTGTACTTTAACTTCCAAAGACCTTCATTTCTTCTGTAGTGGGGGAGACCGGGGGGCAATAGTACAATATTTTACATTTAGCTTGTGTCACACTGAAGGGGTTTATTTTGCGACAGCCTTGTGCATTATCCCTCTTATTACACGACTGCTTGTGCGTTATCCCTCTTATTACACGGCTGCTTGTGCGTTATCCCTCTTATTACACGGCTGCTTGTGCGTTATCCCTCTTATTACACGACTGCTTGTGCGTTATCCCTCTTATTACACGGCTGCTTGTGCATTATCCCTCTTATTACACGACTGCTTGTGCGTTATCCCTCTTATTACACGACTGCTTGTGCGTTATCCCTCTTATTACACGGCTGCTTGTGCGTTATCCCTCTTATTACACGGCTGCTTGTGCGTTATCCCTCTTATTACACGACTGCTTGTGCGTTATCCCTCTTATTACACGGCTGCTTGTGCGTTATCCCTCTTATTACACGACTGCTTGTGCATTATCCCTCTTATTACACGGCTGCTTGTGCGTTATCCCTCTTATTACACGGCTGCTTGTGCGTTATCCCTCTTATTACACGGCTGCTTGTGCGTTATCCCTCTTATTACACGACTGCTTGTGCGTTATCCCTCTTATTACACGACTGCTTGTGAATTATCCCTCTTATTACACGACTGCTTGTGCATTATCCCTCTTATTACACGACTGCTTGTGCGTTATCCCTCTTATTACACGACTGCTTGTGAATTATCCCTCTTATTACACGACTGCTTGTGCATTATCCCTCTTATTACACGACTGCTTGTGCATTATCCCTCTTATTACACGGCTGCTTGTGCATTATCTCTCTTATTACACGACTGCTTGTGAATTATCCCTCTTATTACACGACTGCTTGTGCATTATCCCTCTTATTACACGACTGCTTGTGCATTATCCCTCTTATTACACGGCTGCTTGTGCATTATCTCTCTTATTACACGACTGCTTGTGCATTATCCCTCTTATTACACGACTGCTTGTGCATTATCCCTCTTATTACACGACTGCTTGTGCATTATCCCTCTTATTACACGGCTGCTTGTGCGTTATCCCTCTTATTACACGACTGCTTGTGCGTTATCCCTCTTATTACACGACTGCTTGTGAATTATCCCTCTTATTACACGACTGCTTGTGCATTATCTCTCTTATTACACGACTGCTTGTGAATTATCCCTCTTATTACACGACTGCTTGTGCGTTATCCCTCTTATTACACGGCTGCTTGTGCGTTATCCCTCTTATTACACGACTGCTTGTGCGTTATCCCTCTTATTACACGACTGCTTGTGCATTATCCCTCTTATTACACGGCTGCTTGTGCGTTATCCCTCTTATTACACGGCTGCTTGTGCGTTATCCCTCTTATTACACGACTGCTTGTGCGTTATCCCTCTTATTACACGACTGCTTGTGAATTATCCCTCTTATTACACGACTGCTTGTGCATTATCTCTCTTATTACACGACTGCTTGTGAATTATCCCTCTTATTACACGACTGCTTGTGCATTATCCCTCTTATTACACGACTGCTTGTGCATTATCCCTCTTATTACACGACTGCTTGTGCATTATCCCTCTTATTACACGGCTGCTTGTGCGTTATCCCTCTTATTACACGGCTGCTTGTGCGTTATCCCTCTTATTACACGGCTGCTTGTGCGTTATCCCTCTTATTACACGACTGCTTGTGAATTATCCCTCTTATTACACGACTGCTTGTGCGTTATCCCTCTTATTACACGGCTGCTTGTGCATTATCCCTCTTATTACACGACTGCTTGTGAATTATCCCTCTTATTACACGACTGCTTGTGCGTTATCCCTCTTATCACACGGCTGCTTGTGCATTATCCCTCTTATTACACGGCTGCTTGTGCGTTATCCCTCTTATTACACGACTGCTTGTGCATTATCCCTCTTATTACACGGCTGCTTGTGCGTTATCCCTCTTATTACACGACTGCTTGTGCATTATCCCTCTTATTACACGACTGCTTGTGAATTATCCCTCTTATTACACGACTGCTTGTGAATTATCCCTCTTATTACACGACTGCTTGTGCATTATCCCTCTTATTACACGACTGCTTGTGAATTATCCCTCTTATTACACGGCTGCTTGTGCATTATCCCTCTTATTACACGACTGCTTACCTATATTATAATGGATTGTTCATGTTCATTTTTTATCAATAACCTAGAAATAAAACATTTATTTTTTTAATTTTGCAGTCATCTAAACAGAAGACAATCAAAATGTATTTTTCATACGTGAAAATCAGTGTTATCACTGTAGCTCATATCTGATTGGAGGAATTGCGTGTAATATTTGTCCCCCCACATTACAGTTGCCCCCGGTCTCCCCTAGTATTTATTGTTGTCCTTCTCATGAAACTTTGCCTTCACCATCCCTGCGATATAATTGTTTGTCGTTGTGTTAGAATGTGATGTTTTGTACACACAGCTTCTCTCGGTGATGTGTCGCGTCATTGTCGTGACTTCACGGATGTGGATGAGGTGGACTCCTATCTGTCGTTTAACGTGAGTTCTGCGCTCTGTCTGACCACTGGAGTCCTGCGCGCGGTCCCACGGCGTGTCGGTTTGACGCGCGTCATCATCAACATCAGCTCTCTGTGCGCGATCAAACCATTCGCCTCATGGGTTCTGTACTGCACAGGGAAAGCGGCGCGAGAGATGATGTTCCGCGTGCTGGCAGAAGAAGAACCGGACCTCAGAGTCTTGAGTTACGCACCAGGTACAAGAACACAACCCGACCGCTCACTGCAATGATCTTCTTGTTTCTCACTTGTAAGTCCCTTTGGCTAAAAGCGTGGGCTAAATGTTCATGTAAATCACATAATGCATACAATCCTCCCAACATACTACACGTTCAGCATGAAAATGAATGTTCAGAGTGTAGACTTTAATATTGTTTTGTCTGCATTTGGCAGTATACTATACACTTGTTTCTGAAGATGTGCAATCCCCTGTGCTATGATTTAACCACTGAGCCACAGGAGTATTTATCACATGCTTGAAAAGTGATGAACATGCAATATCTATACGTTGTTTTTTGTAGTTGTTGTTGGACGGGAGTAATGTTGTGATATATGCACAGGTCCTCTGGATACAGACATGCAGCTGCAGGCGAGGAGCAGCAGCGCAGACGGCAGCGTGAGGAGCGCGTGCAGTGGTCTGCATGCTCAGGGTGAACTGCTCACATGTGAAGTGTCCGTCAGTAAACTCATGAAGGTTCTGCTGGAGGGAAACTTCACCTCTGGAGCTCATCTGGATTTCTATGATGTGTAGATTATGATCGATTCTTCACACATTCCAAGGGATTTGATTGCTGCTCTTATGTGCGAGTTGTGCCTTGAATCTGATGGTCGTATTCCATATTTTTGAGGAACAGTGTCTTAGAGAGAGAGAGAGAGAGAGTGCCGGTCACGCCCTATAAAACATGTAAAGTGGTGTGAAATTCATGTGTCAGGGTCTCCTCGTACAGAAAACTCTAATCATATACAGTTATATTGCTTTTAATCTCAAGATTTCAGTTTAGTTGTTTATGTAAACTCCATTTATATTACTATTGTTGAATGATTGCATTTGTGAACACTGACTCGATGAGTTTTAAATCAGTAACACCTGCAGAGAGAAGTAAACACTTGTTAGCATTTTCAATAAATGTATTTGATTGAAGTCATGAGTGGTTTTCTCCACGAGAGATTGTGGTCAATGGAAAAAACTGGACTCTGTGAATCAGTTTTACTGTAGCTATTAGGTCATATGTAATCTGTAAATGTGATCCTGACCACACACACACCGCTGTTTTAGACTGACCAATCCCGTGAGGGACGCTCTGTTTGACTGACCAATGATAGACGAGGTGAGCAAGCCAGTTAAACTTTTTGGGAGTTGTGTTTACTGCTGCCGTCGTGGCACATTTCAGCTCAAACCATGATGCAGATGCGTCGACTGCGCAGCCGTGCAGCGTCTGCGTGTGAGATGGACCCGCTGCTGTGATTCTTCTTGTCATGTTGATTCACTGCCGGATCTCTGGAAGCATCTGCTGCTTTTCTTTTTCCTCACTTCTACTGTAAAACACGCCTGTGAAATATACTCAAGTGTTCGGAAGACATTTACAAATATCAATCCCGCTCAGAAGTTTGGTGTTCTGAAGCTCACGTAAACACTTACAAAGTCAGTTTTGACATTTCAGAGGTGCTCTAAATCAGATATTCCTTAATTTCTAACAGATAGTCTTCCACGTGTAAGCATGTTTAAGTATGAAATACTTTAGTCAGAGGAACGTGTGTGTAATGTCACCTGATGATGAGCAGACGCAGCTGACAGATATAAATACCGCAGGAGCGCAGCAGCACACTGAGGTCACAAACACCCACGTGACTCCATCATGTCACTAACAGCACCCAGGACAGGAGCGAGTCTATTTTTGGTTTGGTTGGGGTGGATGTGAAGGCAAGTTTTGAGAATACAGTGAGCAGATCCTCCAGCGGCAGCAGCCTGTGGAGATGACCGTGGAGAAGATGGATCCCGTGGAAGTGTTCGCGGCCGGAGAGAAGGGCCGTGGTCTCCGTGTTCCTAAAGAGATGTCAGCGGGAGATGTGGTGTTTGCTGAGGCCAGCTTCGCTGCTGTCGTGTTTGACAGGTAAACTCACGCTTCTGACCTTAAAGAACGGGCGGAATAACACCTGATGATGTCATCAGTGACACGTGTGTGTGAGTGTTTGTGTTTCATTGAGTGACAACAGTGTGTTCGTGTCTCACACATCATTATTATCAAGACGACTTGAAGACTTTCTTTGCAGATGTTCACTATAATTGTTCTTTAATCACGACGAGGGTTATCACTGTTATTTATTTAGCCACATTTACACTGTGGATTCGAGATCTAACGCTTTGCTTGTGACCTGGGGTCTTTCCACACACATGTTGTTACAGGTTCAACAAACCCAAAACATTTCTCACTTGTCAAAATCAGATCTGGTGGAGACTGCTGCAAGTGTGCACAGATGAATTTCTTTTGTAATGAAAACATATGTCAACAATCCCCCAAAAAGACACCAGAACAAGCTCATTTAATTCAGACACTCAGAATGTGATTTGTAATGTGACATTGATGGTGAATGTGAACCACTGTGAGTAATTTATTACAAGTTACTCTTATGACATATTCAATAGTGTAAATATATTACTGCACAAATGAAGTATTTCATTACTTATTACTAATTACTTTCTTCATCAACCTTGATTAGTTCAGTGATTCAAGGATCGACATGAAACGGCATAAATAATATAAAACTACATAAAGTAATATTATAAACTGACCAAAGTATTACAAATGTGAGACTGATTCACTAAAGCACAGATTTTAAAGTTAGACTTTGAATTTTTATATCAATTCCACTATCGCACACACATATATTACACAAAGTATTTAGTTTAATTCCATCAGAAGTAACTGTAAATAAATGATTAGAGTAATCCCTCAAAGTTCAAGTAATAACGGTTTATTTGGGGTTGTCACTGCTCTCAAACGTTGCGTTCTAACACTCCAAGATGGTCGTGTTGATGTTTGAATAAGGAAAGTTTGAGATGATACAGATGTTTCTGAAACACAGCGATCTGACTGTAACGTGTAGCTGTTTCGAGAGAAGCTCATGTGACAGATCACAGTTTCACCTCCATAAAAAGTCAAGAAGCTCCGCCGTCGTCTGCGGCTGCCGGACAGAAACCAGTCGAGGTCCGACCTTCAGCTCCACATAAACACACACACAGAGAAACTCACTTTATCATTTCATTAAAACACTTTTATCTTCAGTATGTCTCAAATGTAATGTATAATTCACCAGAAAATATAAATGTATCATCAAACTGATGATCTAAATACAGAGCACACATTCATTTCCCTCTTCTGATTGACAGGATATATCGGCCGTTTTTAAACTATTGGCCAACACTGTGAATAATCACTTTTATTGACCGAGACCCATGCTGTATATTGTTATACAGTAGAGTCTCTCATTTAAATACCTGTATTTATTTAATGATATATGTATTTAAGCATTCATCAATACATTAATATATAAGTTATTTTCATCAATGTGTGTGACTGTATTGAATCATTTCTCGTGTGTTGTTATTCAATGAGAGGATCCATTTAGAAGAAGTTCACCCAAACATTTAAATTCAGTCATCATTTACTCACCTTCGGTACCTGTATAAATGAATGTGTTCTGTTAAACACAAAGGAAGATATTTGTTAGAATTTTCCGTTCTGTGACGTCCTCCACTAGCAGAGTAGGAAAGAATCTCATATATTTAGTTGCTGTGTTGAACACAAAGTGAGATATTTTGAAGAATGAAGGAACACAAACAGTTCTGAGGCACTTTTGACTAACATTGGCACTCAATGATGTCACAGAATAGAAACTTGCTAACATTCTTCTAAACATCTTTCTCTCTGTTCATCAGTACAAAGTCATTTATACAGGTATGACATGACATGAGGACTAATGATGACAGAATTTTCATTTTTGGGTGAACATCACTTTAATCTTCAGAATGGGCAGATGTCACTCGGTGGAGAAGTCTAGTATCTGTACTTGTGTTATATACAGCAGAACGCTGAGGATGACAGTAAAGAAATGATCAGTGCTTTATGTGTAAATGCAGGAGAAATCTCTTTCAGCTGTTGACTTCTTAGTGAACACCGTGTATAGTGTTCATTGTGTTGTGTGTGTGTTGTTAGTTTGTCTCTGCAGGTGTGTCACAGTTGTTTCCGGCGTCAGTCGAATCCTCACCGCTGCGCTCAGTGTCAATTCGCTCACTACTGTGACCGCACATGCCAGCGCGCCGCATGGGACGAACACAAGCAGGAATGTTCTGCCATCAAGAAGATAGGAAAAGCACCGAATGAAAACGTGCGGTGAGTAAAGTCACGTGACCTAAACCAGAACTCGCATTGACATTACGCAGTATTTTGAGTCGGTGTCTGCTCACGATGTGTCCTCTGATCCTGTCGTCAGTCTGGCTGCTCGGATCATGTGGCGTATACACAAGGACACGGGTCTCGTCTCCGACTCTCAGCTCACCACTCTGGACCTGCTGGAGGATCATTTGTCCAAAATGTCCCCTGAGGACCTGAAGGAGCTTAAAGTCAATGTGCAAAACTTCTTTCAATACTGGCCGAAGAAGAGCAAGCCGGTGGGAGAGGATTACGTGGCTCATATCTGTGGTGTGGTAGGTGTTGTTGTAAACCACGCAGCGCTTTTCTGATTCAGACGAGAAACACCTCTCTCTCTCTCTCTCTCTCTCTCTCTCTCTCTCTCTCTGTCTCAGATTAACTGTAACGGTTTCACGCTGAGTGATCAGAGAGGTCTTCAGGCCGTGGGTGTTGGTCTCTTTCCAAACCTCTGTCTGGTGAATCATGACTGCTGGCCCAACTGCACCGTCATTCTGAATCACGGCGAGTGAGTGACCCTTGATTTAGTTCAATGGTATAATTGTCCGCTCAGAATCTTCAGCGTGTGGTTTTGTCTTGCAGTCAAACCGCTGTGGACGCCACATTCCACTCTGAGAGAAGGTAAAAACTAACATCTGACCTTTGACCCCACCGTACTGACCCTCATACCATCCAAAGGCCAGAAGACATAAAAACATTCTAGAGACGATGGTCTGGTTTCACAGAGCAGGTTTAGCTTAAGCCAGACTCACAACAATGTCAAAGATGTATTGTGAGATTAAAGTTATTTTCATTGAAGTGAAACCGGGCGATTGTGTAATGCAGCAGACGTCATGAGTATCTCGCTCAACGGTTCTGAATGAATGAATTCAAGATACTGTGGTGTTGCGTGTGTGGGTTTTGGGTTTTAATACTAACACAATATGTCCAATGACATTTATATACTTGTTGAGTTTTGTAAGCGTGAATATTAAACAGTGGGAGTTTTCCTCTCTCTGCCGGAGACCATCAGAGAATCAAACTTAAATCTTTTTGTAAGCTCAATGTTGTGAATAATTTCCCAATTTCTCCCAATTTCCAACCCAACAATCCCAAATGAAAAGGAATTAAATATTCACATAACGGTATTTAAAACAATGAAACAGACGAGACTAACCAGTTAAAGCCGACTGTAAGAGCAGTGTTTGTCACGTGAAGAGATAAAGCTTGTGTCGTGATGTTCTCACTGCCGTCTCTGGTGATGTCAGGATCGAGCTGAGGGCTCTGGAGAAGATCTCAGAAGGTGAAGAGTTAACCGTCAGTTATGTGGATTTTCTGAGCGTGTCTAAAGAGCGTCAGCGTCTACTCAAGCAGCAGTATTACTTTGACTGCAAATGTGAGCACTGTACTCATGCTGTTGAAGACCAACTCATGACCGCCGTCAAAGACAAGGTTTGTGTCATTCACCATCAACACCAGGGTAGGGGCTGAGTCCACCGAGGCGCATTTACGCGGCTGAAAACGCCTGCTGCATGCGCAGTGTTCGGGCCAAAGTTGAGTATTTTTTAACTCTGGGCGCCCGGTCGAACGCCAGCACTGATATTGGGAAAACCGCAGAGCACCAGCGCTGAGTGCTAAAAAAAGCGCGGCGTTTCCGTTGAAAACAATTGAAAGAACAACATGTCGGCCGCAGGCGTTAACACCTCGGTGGACACAGCCCCTAACACCAATATAAAATACAGACTGTCAATTTACACTTAGTACATAAAGCAACCTTATTGGCCGAGACTATTTGTACTAGCTCCGCCCTCGCCGAGGCATCTGGTATTTGTAGTCCTGGACCAAGCAGCCATCTTGGTTTGTGGTCTCCATGCTGCAACCACCGAGCTGGCACATATCTTCCTTCTATGACATGACGCCACACTACTATTCCTACTCCATCCAATGAAAATACAGCTATTTATACTTAGTGTATGTACCCGCTGGTATAAAATGCATCATACACAGGCACCATGATCTCTAGATTTACTACCAGAATCAACGCAGTCCGTTTGTTTTAGTTTCCATTATCGTGAATAAACGCTGAATCTTTTTGGCAGATGAAATGATAGCATGAGTGATAATCTTAGCTCAGATTGTGTTTGTCTTCAGTCGCCGGCTGATGTGGTGAAGCAGGTGACAGACTTTAGTCTTCAGGCTCTGAAGAAGATCGAAGAGGCTCGAACGGCAGGAAACTTTCATGAGGTGAACACGACCGCTAGAGAATTAAGCAGGTGGTGAAAAATGCTCTCCGATGATTGATTGACGGATGGGTGATGTGGTGTAGGTGATCAAACTCTGTCAGGAGTGTCTGGAGAAGCAGGAGTCCGTGTTTGAAGACACTCATCTTCTTCTGCTGCGCGTCCTCAGCACTGCCAGTGAAGTTCTCAGCTTCTTACAGCACTTTCATCAGGCGTCAGGATACTCGCTCAGGATCGTGGACGGATACAGGTGTGTGTTTCTGAATGTGCCAAAGATTAAAACGTTCCACATTATGTCATTCTGAAGGCAGGTCAGTCATAGCATATGTTTGTGTGCTTTAGTAAACTCTATCATCCTAATAACGCTCAGCTGGGAATGGCCATCATGAGAGCAGGAGTCACACACTGGCATGCAGGTTTAATCGAGGTGGCTCATGGTTTGATCTGTAGAGCGTTTGCTATCCTGATGATCACACATGGACCACACCATCCCATCACCAAAGACCTGGAGGTGAACACAATCACCTGCACCGTACAATGCTGATGTTGATGATGTCATAAGTCTAAACAGTGTGTGTGTGTGTGTGTGTGTGTGTGTGTGTTTCAGGCCATGCGGACGCAGACAGAAATGGAGCTGCATTTGTTTAAACAGAATAAACATGTTTATGATAACATGAGAGAGGCTGTGCTGAGCGATAAACCCTCGATGCTCGCTGGAGAACAAGTGCCGATCAAAGCCACGTCATAGACCTTCAGTCTGAGACGTCACGTCTGCCTGGTTTTACTCTGTGAAATAAAGGCATGCTTTAATGAGTAAACACGCTTGAAACGGGAAAAGCCTTCCATTTGTGTTTTGTAGTTTCTTTTCAAACAATAGAAAACTGATGATGAGCCATCAGAGAGCTGTGTAGATTCACATAACACACACTGTAAATAATACCGATACATCACTTACACGTGGGGTTTTATGACATCTGTTAAACATGGTGTCAAAATGAATGATGCCTTAAACATCTCATTCAGACTCTTTATACAAAAACAGATCATACAGAGTTTTATCTGCTTCATGAAGAAATGACAGATTCTTGTGAGTACAGCGTCTACTGCAATGAAAATACATATAATAATACATCTCATTCACAGAAATCATCTGAATCATCATTTGAAATCCAGCTTGACCGCACAGGTGTTTATGGGTGTTTATGCCACTATAGATACTTTTAAGTCCCAGCAGTGACATTTTGATATTCACGTCAAAACTATAAATATAGTCACAGTGTCATTACACACCTTGAAAAAATATATAATTTATGATTAATGTGAATTCATATAAAATTATGAAGCATTTATAGGTCCAAACACACAACTCTGGTCACAATGTTAAAATACTTCAAATAAATTAATCTAATTATAATTTGACATCATTTAAAAAGGAATTGTTTAATATACATATTCATTTACAGCAGCTTCATTTTTTGTATTAGTTAGGCTACTGATCGTTTGAATGATTTTTCAAGTAAATGTGCCGTCCCACACTTTTGAGTCCTTAACGCAACGATGAAAAACAGATTTTATTATGACATTTTATCAGAGACAAACAAGTCTAGTTTCTATAGAAACAGAAATGACCACATGAGCACATTATTGACAGATTAGATCACCTCAATACCTCACTCAAAATATAAAGTAAATATCCTTACCGTACAGCTTAGTTATTCTGGACTTTGAACTACATTTTAAAAATAAATGTATATTATTGTTTAACTCGTGTATATTAAGATGTTAAGAGTCTAAACTAATGTAGTAAACCTTGCTAGAAGCCAGATATATGCAATATTAGCAAAAATGTCAAATCTGTAACACATTTTCAATGTTGCAAAAATTAAAATCTTAAAGACTGCATGCAATTTTGTTGACCGTTTTATATGTATTACAGATAGTGATAATTCAGATTCACAGAGGTTGATTTTAATTCAATGTTGGCGAGTAAAAAGGGCCCGTAGTTGCAGAAACACCCTTATTTACAGGTACATCTTAAAAAAAGTCTCTGTGAGGTTCAGGTAAGGCGGGTTTGCTGGCCATTCAAGCGCAGTAACACCATTGTCATTGAAGCAGCTTTTGGTACCTTTGGCAGTGTGGGCAGGTGCAGCATCTCCATAAGGCTTGTCAGAAGAAGGAAGCATGAAGTGCTGTAAAATGTCCTGGTGGATGGCTGTGTTGACTGTGGACTTCAGAAAACACAGTGGACCAACACCAGCAGATGACATGGCAGCCCAAATTCATTTTCAAATAAAGACTTCGTTTTTTGAAAAAAAAAGAAATCCGCCATTAACTTTTCATGTGGTGTTTTTTATACAAGGTTATATATAAAAATGTACTTTAATTGAAATTAAAAATATTTCAAAACCTCGTTGTGGTACACAAATGGTTAGTCGAGGGCCTTTTAAGAGGAAAGCCTGCACCCATTAGGCAAAAAGCGTAACGGCCAATGCTAACACCTTAGCTTCAGCGTAAAGCAGGAAAGGAGACCGGAAGCTAGTTTTGTTAGCTGTCAATGGTTCTCCATCTCTATAATAAGAGTCTCTGGATAGTCTCGTTCTCTGCAATGAGTCCCGCCTCTGCAGAACACGTCACTAATAGGATTGGCTTTGCCTTTCTTGAGTCCCGCCTCTTTAACCCCCCGGCCAGGCAAACAGTGCAAAACAGTAACGGTGGCGAGGATTGGAGGAGAAATAAACCTCAGAGGGAAATCAGGCCTAACCAGGGGATTCCAGTTCCCCTCTGGCAAAAACTGCAGCCTCTGTGCTGACAGTGCTTACACAACAAGACAAAATAACAAAAGTTAGATTTAAAATTATCATTAATAATCTAATAGCAGCCTAGATCTTTGAAAGATATATATTATGATAGTGTAGTGAATGCAAGATTAAAAAGATGCGTCTTTAGTCTAGATTTAAACTGACAGAGTGTGTCTGCCTCCCGGACAGTGCAGGGAAGACTGTTCCAAAGTTTAGGCGCTAGATAGGAAAAGGATCTGCCGTCTGCACTTGATTTTGAAATTCTAGGTATTACCAACTGACCTGACGCCTGAGAGCGTAGTGCACGTGATGGACTATAATACGTAAGAAGTTCTCTCAAGTAGTGAGGAGCTAAACCATGCAAGGCTTTATAGGTAATAAGCAAGATTTTAAAATTTATGCGATGCTTTATAGGTAACCAGTGCAAGGTTGACAGAACCGGGCTAATATGCTCATACTTTTTTGTACGTGTAAGAACTCGAGCTGCCGCATTTTGGACCAGTTGGAGTTTTTGTAATAGGCCTGCAGGGCAACCACCTAATAGTGCATTACAGTAATCTAGTCTTGATGTCATAAAGGCATGTATAAGCTTCTCCGCATCTGAAGGGTTGTTGCTAGAAGGGATACAGCTACGGCCGGAAGTGGTGCAAAATCTCGCCATATAATTACAATAAATGACCTACACCAACCCTAACATTACCTTACAATAATAAACTAAATATTAAGCAACTGTTTTCAGCGTGACAAAAATGATGCGGTATTGAAGTGCGCATGCCCAGTGGAGGTCGCTGAGAGCATGATTATACAGGAATGCTTAATTAACAATTACAATAGATACATGAGACAAATACAAAAATTACAATATGGACTACAGCAATGCTCTCCTTGCTGGTCTTTCTTGAAGCTTAATAACTGTGAGTTTGTGCACATCAGGACATCAGACTTGAGTCGTGTCATATCTGATCTAATGATGACAGATCTCACATCACTAACACTGTCAGCTCGAGGGTAACAGTATTGTGACGTATCATCACGTGTTTGTCCTCGAGATGAATGTGAAGGAAGGTTGTGTCTCAAATCATCATCATCACCATCATCACTCTTAGTCATCCTGACACTATTATATATGAATACAACTGTAAATAAGATATAATGTGTTAACAAAAAACACCGTTCCTGACAGACAAAGTGCCTTGAAATAACAAAAAAAGATGAAAACACAGAAGACAGACACAAAAACACAGATTCAAACACACACACACACACACACACACACACACACACACACACACACACACACACACACAGCTGCTATCACTGAGAATCACACATGTGAGAGAAACACAGGTCAAATATTAAACAGACTATAAACTGCAATATTAATTTATTCACAATGTGAGTGACAACCATGAAAACATGTTCAAATAAAAGTATTTTAAGCATTGTTCAATGATTATATTCTTTATGCACTAATCTTTAGTCAATGTCAAAATCAAACTTACGCTGTTGATAGTATTTATTACATTGCATTATTATTATTACAGTATTTATGATATTTCTGTAGCAGTTTATAATGTTTATATTACTGTTAAACTGAGTATAAAAATGTGCATAAATCATGTTTTTTTCTATTTGTTTACATATTAAGGTTGTGTTATAATTGATTTGTCATTCTAGCAGCAGGAGTGCGTGTGTGTTGATATGAGATATTGAAAAGATCCCAACACAACTGTGATCCATACAGATGGAATGAAGGTGTTTGCTGAGTGGCTACTGAACTACATTTCCTACAAATCTCGACGCGTTTCCGTCTCCGCTGGTCTGCCGGAGATCCGCCGCATCTGGACCATGATCCGGATTAAAGTCTGTCTGGAGCTCTTCATGACGTCAGAGTCCACAGACTGGAAACGTCCCGGCTCGAGTATGTATAGATTCATGAACGTTATTATCACGTTAGAATGAATAAAGCTGACACGTGATTTGTAAACTCTATGTATATGTTGTTATCTGGAGATTGTGTCAGGTGCGATGCGTTACTGCAGCACGCGCGGAGCCGCTCGTGGGCGGAGCTTCAGAGAGGTGCTCTTCTCTGGTTATGCTCCCGATGGAGGAATGTTCATGCCAGAGATCATCCCAACACTGTCTCCTGAAACCCTGAGATCCTGGACACATCTGTCCTATCAGCAGCTGATGTGCGAGATCTGTTCTCTCTTCATACCTGAACACGAGATCCCGAGAGCACACCTGCAGGGTGAGCTCTTAAAGGGACAGTTCACAATTCTGTCATCGTGTGTGTGTGTGTGTGTGTGAACACAACAGAAGATGTTTAGAGAAATGTGTCAGTGGTTTTGAGTTCATACAATGGAAGTCTATGAGGTACAGAGTTTGGTTTTTGACATTCTTCGAAATATCTTCTTTTGTCAAGTCAAGTCAACTTTATGTATATAGTGCTTTTTACAATTTTCATAGTTACAAAGCAGCTGTACATGAAACATATTCACTATAAACAAAAATATAAAGTTGTACAAGAAAAAAAAAGAAAAAAAGGTAAAAATACAGAAGACAGACCCACGCACACAGATGCAAACACTCTAACACACATACACGCATGCATGCACATCTGTTGTGTTCTGATGAAGAAACTCTTTAATCAAGTTTGACTTCAGTGTTCTTTATATTTTCTCTCTTTATAGAGTTGATCTCCGAGGCGTTGTGTAAGTTCTCTTTACCAGAAACAGTGAGAATAGTTTCACTCCAAGACTCTCTGTCCATTCTGGAGTTATTTCATGGAGAAACTCTGGCGTTTAAAGATCTGGCCATGTCCTGCACGGCACAGTTCCTGAAATACTTTCTGCACAAGGAGAAGAAGCGGGCCACCATACTTGTAGGTATGAAATGATGCGTCTGTTATGGAGGCTGATCGATGAAATAAGAGAAATGAAGTGGATCGCTGTCGTCTCCAGGGGCGTGTTAATTTTGGGCCCTAAGCAAAGTCAAGACCTGAGCACACACTAACATTTGTTCTTTAAATTGCACAACAATATTACTGAGTAGGCCTATATGGAATTATATGTTATATATATATATATATAACCTGGATTTATATGACTTTGCATCGCATAACAGCAAAGAAAATTGTTTACAGTTTGGTATAAAAACAAACTTTGTTCTGGAATCAAATATTTGATTTGTGCTCTTCATGATTGTGTTTATATGCCAGGGGCGGCACCACTATGCCAAAAATTGTTGAGCGGAGCGTCAAAGTGCGGGTAACCCACTTCCTAGCTGAACTAGAGGTTTTGATTGGTTTTCCAACCGAGTCAGACCCGTCTGTTATTAGGTGTGACATATTCAGTGCAGCGCAAGCAGGCCGATCGCGCATCAGAAGAATGAAATGATTTATATGCTTGTGGCCACTAGGGGGGCTAGCGGGGCCCTACGCATTTGTGTGGTTTGTGTGGTGGTTAACACTGCTACTGGTCGTCTCTCAGGTACATCTGGGGACACGGGCAGCTCAGCCATCAGAAGTGTCTTTGGCATCAGCGATGTGGACATTGTGGTTGTGTTTCCCCGCGGACGCATCAGCGCCGTTCAGGAGAGACAGATGACCACCAGCATAGCAGACAACGTTCATGTGTTTGCAGGTAAAAGAGTTTTCATCATGAAGCTCGTAACACAAGAAAGTTTAACAGGCAGTGTGTCGTGTTTGTTTGGCAGCGGACGGGACGTCTGATGACATTGACGTTCCGTTGAGGAAACTGTTTGCTGATTCAGATTTGGTGAAGCGTCACAGTCTCATGAGTCTGAACTCCGTCAACTGGTCCAGAATTCTGCTGCAGCTGCCTCATTTTCTGTTCGCATACCTGCAGCTCAGTGCGCTGGAGCCGGACGCAGACGACACGCTGCCTGCGCTAGAGGTGCTGGTGCCTACAGGAGGAGCAGGAAATATTGCAGGTCTGCCAACAAACACATCGTGCTCACACTTCAGCCCTGAATCAAAGTTAAGAAATGCAATATATTTCTCATTTGCAAAAAAAAATTCAAGAAGAAAATGTGTCACCTTTAAGAATGATATAGAGCTCCAAAAATAAATGTTGGATTTATTTTGACTGCACAGAAATATCTCTGTAGATTTTTGGGGTCACAAACATTTTTATCTGAGATTCACCCCACAAACCTGTAGAAATCTGTGAAAGCAAATGTAATATATACGTACAGTAAATTTTGAGCAGTATTTTACTGTACTGTGTGTGATGTAGCTGGATGTGTCATGAGGATGATGGGCGTCCCCCTGCGACTCGTCGCCATGGTGAACAACAATGACATCGTTCACCGTACGGTTCAGAGCGGAGATTTCTCGATGGCGAGTGATGTCGTGCAAACTCTCGCTCCTGCCATCGACATTCAGGTGCCGCTGTGAGCCGTGATCTTTACAACGTCACGTGTGTTCATGTGCTGCTGTGTGAACTGTGTGCGGTTTTCCACAGGATCCCTATAACCTGGAGAGAATCTTCTGGCTGCTGTCTGCTGGAGATGCTACGATGGTTCGAGGTTTGATGGAGGACTTTCAGATGACACACAGACTCTCTCTTCCTGTGACGCTTCATCGGCAGGTGTGCAGCACATATCACGTCTCGCGTGTGAAGGTTGTGTTCAGCTGTTGACCGTGTGTGTTGTGTTTTGTAGTTGAGTGAAGTGTTGTCCTCGGGTTCTGTGTCCGATGAGGAAATTCTTCACACAATGATGAGATGTTTTCAGGAGAATGATTATCTCATCTGTCCTCACACCGCTGTGGCTGTGTGCCGTCACTATAACCGTCCTGTCACCGCTGGACTCAACAGGTCTCACTGTATACTGAACTCATGACCTCACTAATGACTGACGAACTGATTTATTTGATTTGAACGATGAATTCATCTTTTAGGTGTTGCATAGCGACAGCATCACCAGCCAAGTTTCAGGAGGTGGTGCATCGGGCCGGTTTGACCCTTGACCTCCCTGAAGCTCTGCTGGCATTAGAGACGCTGGAGACACGTTATAGAGTTCTGGAGAAATCAGACGACTGGGAGTCTAAACTGAGACGACACATCGAGCTCATTGGCTCAGTGAGACAGCGTGGAGAAATGTTTTACGCATCAGAGGTGAAGGAATGAATGTCTCCTGTGAGGTTTCACTTCCTCTATTGTCTTAAAGACACTAATCACACTTCTGTTTGTTTTGTGTAAAGCTGCCTTGCAACAGTGTGGGAAGCGCTAAAGCAATAAAATGTAATTGAATTAAATTCAGATGTTATTACGCCTGAGTGATTTGTTTTGTCGTCGACCTGTTGGGGTCCATACAGTGAAGTACTCGGCCTCACATGAATGATGATGTTTGTTGTCCAGCGGAGCACACACCTGACCCAGATCACAAGAGCTTTCGTTTGCCTGATTCATGGACCATAATGATAACTTCATCTGTTATTGTTTCAACAAGTGTAAACAATGTATTTGTTGTTTCTCTGTAAAGACGTATTTGTTACTGATACTCTGAACCACTTGATTATATTTTACTGAACCCTTATTGATAGAGTTAAAACATGAGAAAAATATCACTTTTATATTTAAAAAAAGTGAAATTGTGGATGTTAGAAAAAAGGAGGAGGTTTTTGGGAGACTCTAAACTTTGTAGGATTTCTGTGAATAAAAATGCAAGTAATAATACCAAACAAATAGAGTAGGGAAGTCTCTTGATAGAACACAAGATAGTACTTTATTTTTGAGGAATATGCACCGTTACGGCTTATGATAAATCATGCACAAAAAATTAAACAAATGCTTTAAACTATTTGATCTAGAAAATATTGACATCTGTGGTCAAATTTTGATATTTTAATGGAATTGCTCTCTAATCATTTTGCTGCTTTTCTAAATCATATGATGAAAGTCTGCGCGTTTAATCTTAGAGTACAAATGTGTAATAAACTGCGTGTGTGTGTATCTATGAAGGCAAAGGTCTTTTAGGGTTTAAAGTTGTAAAGTTTTAGTGGAGCTGAACGTTTGGACTTTGGCTTTTCTGTCGGGCGTGGTAGAAAACATCATTAATAAGTGCACTGAACAGAACTACATCTGATCCCTGAATCAATGAATATAATGGGATGCGTTCTCTTGATAACATGTGATTGAGAATGTAGTTTATATGTAGTAAGAGCACACCTTCTCATTTTCATTTATCCTGCAGATCTGAACACATGACATGCGACCTTTGACCTTTATGTTTTCATGTACAGGTGTTGAATATCCCACATAGAACACTAGAAAAACCTGAGTGAGCTCCCTAGAGACACCATAGCAACAGATGAAAAACTCTTCTGAAGTGTGTGTGTGTGTGTTGTGCGTTATAAAAGTGCGCGACACAGATGAATCTTGTCAGACTTTAATATACTGCATGTGCACACGTGTACGATCATCATATTACTGTGTGTGTATTAGCCAAATACATCATCTACTGGCAATACAAAGTTTATTTACAAAAGATGGATGGTCTTCAAGAATCTTTCTGGATGACGTCATTGGTGGGGTCTGTAGGGGTGGGCGTGGTTTGACAGGTGCAGGAGTTTCAGTAGGAGGTCTTGATGTCCGGCGGTCGTACCGTCACCATCGGTGTACGCACATGACTGATCCATACTACAGCCGTCTGAACAACAACACAACAACTCTTCATTGACCACACACACATCTACCCTGTGTATTCATATGAGAATTTTACATTATTGTCATTACATGTTCAATATGCTTTGCTTCAAATCAAATGTTGTAAAAGAAAAATGTTATGTAATCATCGCATTGATTGGTAATAAAAATGATCAATACATTCTTAGAGGTTATTAAGACACAATACAAAATGTGTGAAGTTATGTCAACTAAACACTGTCTGAAACCCAAATGATGTTTTCTCATCCTCGTGTTATGTGAGCTTCTCTTTTCTTCAGAACACAACAGAAGATATTTTGAAGAACCTTGATAATCAAACAACACTGAACACCATTGACTTCCACTGTAAACCATCTTCTGTTGTGTTCCACTGAAGCATCACTCTCGTACACGTTTTAATACCACATGAGACAGAATAAACAACGACAGAATTTGATGTTTTAGGATGAAAAATGTTTGTAATAAGCTCAAATGTATTGAATTCATGTGAATCTGACCTGAGTCGCAGCAGACTCCTGGAGCGGCGCAGCGTCCCTCGTAACCGCACGCTTTTCCTCCCACCTCACACGGAGAAGGTAAGAAATCTTCCTCCAGACAGTGAAGAGTCTCTGGAGATCCCATCAAACAGCCCATGCCTTCACCACAACAGATACTGGGACCAAAACACCGACCGCGATCATCAGGACCACAGGACATACACTACAGAGAGAGAGATGTGAAGACTCTTTGACCTCTGACACCACAGGACGAGAGAGCGGGTGTTAGTCAACAAACCTGTCGAGGGGGAAAATCCTGAACGGCTCTCTTTCCTCCGATGGGGCAGTTGGAGATGTAACAGGCCGAGCAGACGGACAACAGACACAAGACTGATAACAGACCGGCAGACATACCTGTGACGGCGAGAGACAGAGAGAGAGACACACCGTATAAACTCATGTGATCCACACACACAGGTGAGATGATGATGATGATGATGATGATGATAGAACACTGACACTCACTGAGACAACTGAGAGACCAAACCGCCATTCAGATCTGAAGACACAATGTTCACTTCTGTGCTGCCGTGAGACTCTTTTATATGCCTTTGCTCTCTTCACCGCATGATAATCTGACATTATTAACCATTAATGTTAATGACGTGACCTGATGAGGTCATAGATGTGGTCCGTGGGTCATCACTGACCCGTGAGCAGGCATTAGATCAGATAACTGAGACATCACCGAATTAACACACGCTGAGGAATCTTTACACACGAACAACATCATTTCATTCCTTTACTTTATTAACATTGAGATCTCTTTAACATCTCAGTTCTTTCTCATAGACATCAATGAGATGAAATGAAGAGCAAAGGGAAACGTTCTCATCTGTGTCTCAGATGTTTCTCAGTCAGAAGAGATGTGTGTCTATAGGTTTATACATGAAATGAAGAATTGAGAAGTCAAATAAAATCTTCTCGGACACAAATTCTTTCCCGTTCTTATTGTAAATTTGCAGTTGTTTTCTGTAATGTTATGTATTTTTACGACCGTATTTAAAAAATACATAAAAATGTATATAAAAAACGAACAGAAACTTTCTTTAAAATTGTGTTTTGTTTCAGAGAAAAAAAGTGTGGCTGTTTTTTCACAACGAGAGTGTCAATACAGCTGACAGCAAATTAAAAAAAAATTCAAACATCAATTCAATTACATTTATTTATAAAGTGTTTTTCACAATGTGCAGTGTTCCAAAGCAGCTTTACAGGAGAAAATAAGAAAAACTGAAAAACACAGAAAAGGTCAAACACAGTACATGGTGTTTTATATAATAAATCCAACTATTCTAGTAAATAATATCTAATGTCAGCATCTCCTGGTGGTTTATTTATCATATTCTGCATGAAGTGAATGCTTGTCTGTAAAGATGTGTCTTTAATCTAGATTTAAATTGGGCGAGTGAGTCTGATCCTGGAATAATATCAGGAAGGTTATTCCAGAGTTTAGGTGCTACGTATGAGAAAGCTCGACCCCCTTTGGTGGATTTAGTTATTCTAGGTGTTATCAAAAGAGTTTTGAGATCTTAGAGAGCGTGATGGGTTGTAGTGTGATAGAAGCTCTGTTAGGTAGGTAGGGGCTAAACCCTTTAAGGCTTTATAAGTGATTAAAAGAACTTTAAAGTCAATACGATACTTAATGTGTAGCCAGTGAAGGGTTGATAACATTGGGGTTATGTGATGGTATTTTCTGAACTAACTGTAGTTTGTTTATTGATGATGCAGGACAAACACTAAGTAGCACATTACAGTAGTCAAGTCTTGAGGTCATAAATGCATGAATAAGCTTCTCCGCGTCAGCAACACACAGAATATTTCATCACTTGGCAACATTTCTTAGGTGGAAAAAGGCTGTTTTTGTGACATTTGAGATGTGATTTTGAAATGACAGGTTGCTGTCTAATATAACGTCTAGATCTTTTACTGTATTTGTTGGAGTAACAGTACATCCTTCAACTTGCAGTTTATAATCAGAAATATTCTGCTCACGTGTCTTTGATCCGATAAGTAATATTTCTGTTTTATTAGAATTTAAAAGAAGGAAATTACAGGTCATTCAATGTTTTATATCTCAATGCACTCTGCTAAAGGATCATCAGACGGTTGTGTTGTGTTTCTCTTCTGAACATGATGATCTTTAGTCTTTAGTCATCATGAGAATGAATAATAATGTGAGGGGTCACTCACTAACACTGACACTGAGCAATATAACACATCCTCTCTGATGTTTCATCATTCAGCTCTAATTATAATATAATCAATCACATTATATCTCATTATATCATTAAACCCTGATCATCATTTAACAGAAACCAATGTACAGTCACATCGTGTCACGTCTAATGAAGACCTGCATTTATATTCTCATGAGAGACGTTTGGAAGCCATGACATATGTAATAAGTGCACTTTACTTAGGGTTTGTTTTACAGCACACACAACGCTTCAAATGAAGAAGGACAAGTAAACACATTAATACATTTGACTGGATTTTTATACAACAAATGATTACAAATAGCAAACGCTAAATTCATTTTATTCTGTTTATAAAAAACACAGATCCTAATTAATTCATTTGCTTGTTTATTTGTTATTTTCTTGATTTGTTTGTGTCGCTTACTTTGCATTTCTGTGTGTGTTCAGGTTTGAGCTCCACCTGTGCAGTGAGAGTGAGAGAGAGAGTCTCAATCCTGTCCAGCTCCCTACACAGACAGCATCTATCAGCTGACACACGTGCTCCCTACACAGACGGCATCTATCAGCCGACACACGTGCTCCCTACACAGACGGCATCTATCAGCCGACACACGTGCTCCCTACACAGACGGCATCTATCAGCCGACACACGTGCTCCCTACACAGACGGCATCTATCAGCTGACACATGTGCTCCCTACACAGACGGCATCTATCAGCCGACACACGTGCTCCCTACACAGACGGCATCTATCAGCCGACACACGTGCTCCCTACACAGACTGCATGTATCTACACAGACAGACATTAAAACACACGTCGTGTTGTCTACATAGACAGGATCTGCGGTATGTGTGAGTCAAACGAGGGCAGAAGTGCTGTCTACGTGGGTCGCTGTCTATGTAGGGAGCTCGTTATGTGTTGAACAGCGGCCCGTGAGGTGAGATTTCATCATGGCGGCTGAGTTTCGATCTCTGTAAAATATCGTCAACAGCCATGAATGATCTGGCGATAAACCGTGAAACATCAGCGTCAGGTGTTTATTAGTAAACATGTTCGTGATCTGAAGGATATCGCGATATATCTGCCGTCGAACCGAGCGCTGGAGCGGTTTACCGTCTGCGACAGTCCGCGGATTTCGCTCGTTTCATGTCATTTGTTTTCACACGCGGATAGTTTGACGGATCTGATGATGTGTTTCAGGTAAACATGGTTTAATTTTCATGTGTTGTGTTGTTTGTTGTTGTGTGTTTATCTGATGTTGTGTGATCTTTGACAGTCGGCTGACACGCCTCCTGTATGGACATTTAAAGGAAACGCGTCCCTAAAAACACACACATTGAATATCAAACGATCATTTACTGGCTGCTAACAGATCAACAGCTTTGATTCCATATGTGAACGGGTGAGGTGTGTTTAATACATGTGATGATGTTCTTTTGTTCTGATGATCGGATCTGAATATCAGATTACACACAAGAGGTCATAACAGATCTGATGTGAGAGAATCACACATCTCTCTTTAAAACACACACAATAAACAGATGTTTATGATGTATTTGTGTTTCTGGATGCAGGTAATGATGACGCACGCACGCACGCACGCACGCACGCACGCAAGCTTCACCTTGATCACGTGATTCATCTGTTTTGTTTGTGGCGAGTCAGAATTAAACAAATGAACATGTGTTTCTTTACACATGACACAGGTCTTCTCAAGACTTTTCTTCTTTAAGATATTAGAAAAGATGATCTTTAGAAATAAAGAGTGATTTGTGACTCATGTTGGTACAGAGCGTCTGAAGAACAGCTGAAGATGTGTGTTATGTCTGCACATGCACACACATACGCACGCACACATGCGCACGCAAACACACACGCACGCACAAACACACACAAACACACATGCGCACGCAAACACACACACACACACACACGCACGCACACATGCGCACGCAAACACACACGCTCACACACACACACACACACAAACAAACACACATGCGCACGCAAACACACATACACATACACACGCACACACATACGCTCACACACACATGCACACGCACACACATGCACACACATACGCTCATGCACACACACACATGCACACGCACACACATACGAACACACATACACGCACACACATGCACGCACACACACACAAACACACATGCGCACGCAAACACACATGAACATACACACGCACACACATACGCTCACACACACATGCACACGCACACACATGCACACACATACGCTCATGCACACACACACATGCACACGCACACACATACGCACACACATGCACGCACACACACGCACGCACACACACGCACACACACACACACACACACACACACACACACACGTTCGGTTCATTCTGATAACAGACATAATTTATTAATATCACATTTGACTTGTTGGTAGAGTGGGTTAGTAATGTCTGATGTAGTTTAATGTTGTGAGTGTTTGTGTTTCTCCCGACAGGTAACTGTAGTTTGTGTAGTTGTTCAGGCCGTCATGATGTCGTCTGCGGCCGTCCCCAAACCCTCTCCTGTCCTGTCAGCTCTGGACGATCTCTCCATCTCCTCGCTGCTGTCCGGTGATCTGGAGGAGGAGGACGGCAGCGGCGGAGCTGATGGAGATCTGGAGGTGAACCCGTACGACGGCCTGCCGTACTCTTCACGGTACTACAGTCTGCTGGAGGAGAGAAAGCAGCTGGCGGTGTGGAGCGTCAGGTTCAGTCTGTTAGAACAGATGGAGACTCACAGTGTGATGGTGCTCAGCGCTGACGGAGGAGCAGGAAAGAGCACACAGGTACAAAGACACACACATGTCCCGTCATTCGTATGGCATTTTATAAAAGGATTATTTAAAGATATTCTGCAGACACACACACGTAACAGTAGAGGTACTGTGGTGAAGTAATGATTGAAATCAAACCTTTAAACTCTTCAACTGATTATATTTATACTGTCCGTCACACAAGATCCTCAGACGTGTTCTTCAATGTAAAACCCCATTGAGTATCTTGTCAGTTTGAAATAATGCAGACGTGGTTCTCCATTAGTATACTTAATTACCATAATAACATAAATCTACATGTCAATCACAGTACAGATGATGATGATATCATATAAGGAACTGTGTGTGTGCTGTCATGATATCAGATTGAGAGAAATGTGTGGAATGACACAACACCTGGGGTCTCATTTATAAAACTGTGCGTAGGATCCTTACTAAAAGTGTACGTGCGCCCGAAAGCCAAAATTGGCGTACGCAAACAAAAATTGAGACGCAAACAAAAATTGAGACTTGTAAAACCGTGCGCACGCACACCTGCACGCAATTTTCCATTTATAAATCACAGTCTACCTGATAATTTGCGCACGTGAAAAAATCGACATCCCGCCCTTAACCCGCCCCTTTTCAACCATATATAGCCCATGCAAATCACCTTATGAATGGCCGTGCATCTTAATGAGCAAAAGGTTCTGTATGCGTGATAATAG
Source organism: Barbatula barbatula (assembly GCF_947034865.1). NCBI lineage: Eukaryota > Metazoa > Chordata > Actinopteri > Cypriniformes > Nemacheilidae > Barbatula > Barbatula barbatula. The sequence continues at coordinate 7,240,147 of NC_136776.1, forward strand.
CAGCAATGGAAACTAAGGGGAAAAAGAGAAATTTCACAGACACAGAAATAGAGGTTCTTGTGACTGAAGTGGAGGAAAGGAAATTTATTTTGTTTGGTAGCCATAGTAGTGGCGTCACGAACAAAACAAAAGTGTGGAATGGCAGCATGTGACTGCAGCTGTAAATGCAGTTGGTTCAGCTAACCGGACGGTTCCCGAAATAAAAAAGAAGTGGTCCGACTTGAAAGTGGGGGCAAAAAAAAGGCTCGCCAGTCACCGACAGCTTGTGTCTGGGACTGGTGGGGGTCCTGGGACGTCCGATCTGTCCCCCTTGGAGACCCGGCTGGCTTCTATAATTGGAGAAACCAGTGTGTGCGGTATTCTGCCTGACACGGAGGGAGACACAGACATGGTGGAAACGGGTAAATAATTTTATTGCATTAGCACAATTAAATAAAATATAGCACAATAGGTAAATGTGGTATTGTTTGTCCAGAGAATATGGGAGCACAGGGTGGCGAGGAGACTCCCAGCGCTGAGTCTGCAGCAACGATGGAGTGTCCGGACTCGGAGGTCCACAGCAGGAGCGCGTCCAGACCCAATGGCACGGTTGGAAGTGGCCGGGTGTTAACGGAGGCTGTCCTTCAGACACAGAGGGACACTATTGACGCAATTACGGTTATAGCAGATGAGCTAAAACAAATAAGGGTTGTTTTGGGCGACATTGCGTCTACATTAAAAGATCTTGTTATAAAATTAACCTTTCTGTTGTTCCTTCAAAAATGCTGCATTATTTCCTTGCGGATCCTTGCTCCCTGATGATGCCGTTCATGTTGGGGAGGGGGGTGTGGGTCAGGCTCCTCATGCTGGAGGTCAGGGAGGTCAGGGGGGAGAGCGACACCATTCCTCTGTGCCATGTTGTGTAGATTGGCGCATGCCATGATGATCTGGCAGATATTTTTTGGTTGATATAAAAGTCTATCACCGAAACATCAAGGCAACGCCATCTACACTTGAGGAGGCCAATGGCTCTCTCAACTACAGAGCGCGCACGAGCATGGGCATCCTTGTAACGCATTTGCTCTGCACTCTGAGGGTTTGGAAATGGGGTGAGGAGCCAACGTCTCAGGGGGTAACCACTGTCACCTACCAGTATAACAGATTAATTTTACATTAGGCTTTAACTGTTAGAAAACAGACCATTATTTAATTTTCACTTACCAAGAAGCCACCCATCGCGCACAGCACCTGCCTCAAGTCTATTCCATACACTGCTGTGCACTACAATAAACGAGTCATGTGTTGAACCAGGCCATCGCGCCACAACGTTTGTAAAAATCATGTTGGCCTCACAAACAACTTGCACATTTATGGAATGCACATGTTTTCGATTCACATAAATGTACTCGTTCTCATGTGGAGCCCTTATAGCAATATGAGTGCAGTCAATTGCGCCGATTACATTTGGGAATCCGGACATTGCTGCAAATTGCCTTTTGATATTGGCCTGTTCCCCAATAGTGTAAGGAAACTTTATGTATCGATTTGTCATTTTAATAATCCCTTTCAAAACAGAATCCCTCTAAACACCCTTTCCCTCCTAAGTCTGCCATTGGCATAGTCCTCCAGCAATGCCAGCGCATCCATCATGTCGTAGATGCAGGGGTTTCACCGTAGTATTTATGTTTGCAGCGATCACATTCAAGCCTTTACACCTGTCATACCAATCAGACAATGAGTGCTAAACCCATACGCCCACCCTTAGATCATTAGCAAATGAAAGTAAAATAAATTAAATTGATGCACTTTTATTTGATAAATGATTACCATTTATTTATATAAATTGGTATTGTGGACATGCATGTTTTATGATTAGGACGCATAATGAGGATTGAAAGTGATTTGTATGTTTATGGTTATATGGATAGGTCTATATGCGCAACTTTTCAAGTTCAATGTGTTTAATCTACCATCAATCCCTCAGCTCACCATCGGTTGTCGCCAAAACTGCTCCGTCTCCAAAATGTTCGTACGCATGGTTCACAGTTTGCGTGCAGGTATGCAAATATTCCTGTCAAGTTTGTTTTTATAAATCACAATTTATGCGTGCGAAGTGGCGTACGCCTGTTTCAGTGCCGTTTTTGTGCGTACGCAACGGTTATAAATGAGACCCCTGATGATCAAAATTTTATAACTAGATTGTAAAGTTTGAAAACAAACTTTGTGTTGGCTTGACAAAAATACTTTGAAAGGTTTCTAGCATGACTAGCATGTTTACCAACATAATGATAACACAATTAGCACGTTGCTAGAGTAATGCTAAAATGATTAGCATGTTTGCTAAAATGATTAGAATGTTTGCTAGCATGGTGTTAACACGATTAGCATGTTGCTAGCATGTTTGTTAACATGATAACCATGTTGCTAATATGATGTTAACATGATTAGCATTTTGCTAGCATGCTATGATGTTCTGATGCAGAGATATATGTCTTGTTAAGCAGTGGGCGTGACTTCGTAGCTTAATGAAGTTCCTGGGATACTCATTGGTTGGATGAGTAAAATGAGCCCACCCCCTTGTCTCTAAGTGGTTGTACTGTGAAGATATTGAACAGGGGATAGTTCTAACTCCTTATATGGGCATGTTTCCTCAATGGGGAGTTTTGGGGTCTCTTACACCTCACAGTGATGCGACACAGTTTGATGTACTGTATAAAATATATGATCTTTATGGCTTTAGGGTGATAATTCATATTTGTAAATAAACAGAATTACTGACAACATGCGAACAGCAAAGTAATATAACAATTAAAATCATAAACAGAAAACAGAGTTACAAACTAAATAAGCCTTTTCATGCCATTGTCACCTTTTCACTTTCATACCAGAACTACTTCCATCTTTAAATAATTTCCCCCCATTTAAAACGTTGTGCATTAAAAAAAGTGAACCTCATACTACAGAATATTCTGTGAAAATATAACAACAACATCTTCAATATTGACTGAATAATACCAAAATCATAGTGAAATGAATGCTTGACATGAATCTTTGATGCTAGTTATAATAATCAATTGGATTATGAGATGTTAGTCTGGGTTTTCACAGGTCACAAATGTTTACATGCGGACTAATAATGCTAATGCTAAATGTAGATTAAAACGTTATGGTTAATAAAATATATCAAAACGTGTTGAAGGGTTGGAGGCCGATAGCAAACTGTAAACAGACAGATACGCTGCATTGTGTTTACTGTTGTGTGTGTATTTACCTGCACAGCTCAACATGTCTGCAGACTCTGCACTAGTGGTGTTAAATAATCACGTGTCCGCACTAGCGGTGTTAAATAATCACGTGTCCGCACTAGTTGTGTTAAATAATCACGTGTCCGCACTAGTGGTGTTAAATAATCACGTGTCCGCACTAGCGGTGTTAAATAATCACGTGTCCGCACTAGCGGTGTTATATAATCCTGTGTCCGCACTAGCGGTGTTAAATAATCACGTGTCCTCACTAGTGGTGTTAAATAATCACGTGTCCGCACTAGTTGTGTTAAATAATCACGTGTCCGCACTAGTTGTGTTAAATAATCACGTGTCCGCACTAGCGGTGTTAAATAATCACGTGTCCGCACTAGCGGTGTTATATAATCCTGTGTCCGCACTAGCGGTGTTAAATAATCACGTGTCCTCACTAGTGGTGTTAAATAATCACGTGTCCGCACTAGCGGTGTTATATAATCCTGTGTCCGCACTAGCGGTGTTAAATAATCACGTGTCCTCACTAGTGGTGTTAAATAATCACGTGTCCTCACTAGTGGTGTTAAATAATCACGTGTCCGCACTAGTGGTGTTAAATAATCACGTGTCCGCACTAGTGGTGTTAAATAATCACGTGTCCGCACTAGTGGTGTTAAATAATCACGTGTCCGCACAAAATGGTGATTCTGCACTAGTGGTGTTAAATAATCACGTGTCCGCACTAGTGGTGTTAAATAATCATGTGTCCGCACTAGTGGTGTTAAATAATCACGTGTCCGCACTAGCGGTGTTAAATAATCACGTGTCCGCACTAGTGGTGTTAAATAATCACGTGTCCGCACTAGTGGTGTTAAATAATCACGTGTCCGCACTAGTGGTGTTAAATAATCACGTGTCCGCACTAGAGGTGTTAAATAATCACGTGTCCGCACTAGAGGTGTTAAATAATCACGTGTCCGCACTAGTGGTGTTAAATAATCACGTGTCCGCACTAGTGGTGTTAAATAATCACGTGTCCGCACTAGTGGTGTTAAATAATCACGTGTCCGCACTAGTGGTGTCTATGGAAAGCCGTTTGGGTCATATTTCGCCATCAACCAGACGCCTGGTGTTCAGATGACGCCTGCTTTTACGGCGTTTAAGACGTACAGACGCCGTAAATTACGGCGTTTAAGACGTACAGACGCCGTAAATTACGGCGTTTAAGACGTACAGACGCCGTAAATTACGGCGTTTTAAATGCAATGCGAAACGCCGTTCATTTCGCCGTTTGAACTTCCATATTACGCCGTAAATTACGGCGCTTCCGTGTAACAAAGACGCCGTAAAAAGCGGCGTTTTTTATAATATTAAAATCAGCCCCGCCTTTTCTACACAGTCCAGCCCCTCCAATGAACACAAAGACATGTGTAGTAGAATGTCGATCTGAATAAGTGTTCCTGTTTTTAACTTTATTGCGAATAATGCTTAGACTTTCATCATGTGATATTTTTCCATTGAGCGCGTTTATCCTCCTTTTCGTTTATAATAGTCTTTTGATCGAGCACGTTCGTGACACTTTGTGGGTTTATGTGACTTCGAGCTCGTAATGCTTGTCATCCACGGTGGCGTAGTGGACTGCGTACACAGCAACGGAACTTTATCACTTTTAACGATTGGAGTTCGACTCCGCGGTCCGACCATATTCTTCATTCCTTTTGAATTGTTCTATTGAGTCGTGTTTTTAAATGTTGGAACACTACCTGTTGCTGGCAACTTATTAAATGACAAGAAACGCTTATTACAAGCCTACGGGCCTTTACGCATGCAATAGCTGCGGGCTAAGTCTGCTACTGTGGCTGTTGTAGCTTGCCACAAAAGGCTCCATAGGCTTTGGAAAGGCGTAATATTGTTTATTTTACATGGTGCTAATTGAGGTTTGAGTTTAGCCTATGTAGTACATTTTATTCTGCTAGTTGAGGCTGTAATAAAAAGTTCATTGTTATAACAGTTGTCTATATTAATATGTGATACGTTATCAAAAATGTTCAGCATCGTTATGTTCAGTGTCACGTGATTCTCCATAAAGATTAGATTAGATGATTAGATTAGATTCAACTTTATTGTCATTACACATATACAAGTACAGTGTAACGAAATGTAGTTTAGGTCTAACCAGAAGTGCAGTTAGCAAGTGCAGGATATACAGTGATACAATACAGAATACAATATGAGAGAATATAGTGGGCATGGACTATAAAAATATTTTGCAGTAGGTGTGTTCTATGAAAATATGACAGTAGGTATATACTATGAACAATATATACAGATGGCTATATACTATGAACATTAATGTACAGGTGGATATGAACAGATATTAATTTAGTCTAAAATAGTGCAAGTGATTTAAGTATGCATAAATTATTGACATTGGCTGTTAAAGTTGCAGTGCAATAGGTGAGTTAATGCAGTTGTTGAAGTTGCAGTTATTAAAGTTACGGTGCAGTATATGAGTTAATGCAGTTAATAGGTTGCAGTCCAGAAGATGAGTTAATGCAGTTAATAAGGTTACAGAGCAGTAGATTAGTTAATGCAGTCACTGAAGTTACAGTGCAATTGATGAGTAGATGCAGTTAATAAGGTTACAGAGCAGTAGATTAGTTAATGCAGTTACTGAAGTTACAGTGCAATTGATGAGTAGATTCAGTTAATAAGGTTACAGAGCAGTAGATTAGTTAATGCAGTTACTGAAGTTACAGTGCAATTGATGAGTAGATGCAATTAATAGAGTTACCATGCAGTTGGTTAGTTAATGCAGTTATTGAAGTTATAGTGCAATTGATGAGTAGATGCAGTTAATAGAATTACAGTTCAGTAGATGAGTAGATGCAGTTAATAGAATTACAGTTCAGTAGATAGGTTAATGCAGTTATGGAAGTGGTCCATTAGTGCAAATGAGCATTCAGTTAAATATTCCTGGTGTGCAAGTGAGCAGTACAGAGTGCAATTCTAGTATGCTGAATTGCACAGGAATATAAAAATAGATGTTAAAAATTGATCATATGAGCCATTATTAATAATTGCTATATTAAAATAATTTCTGAAGGATCATGTGAAACTGAAGACTGGAGTAATGATGCTGACAAATTCAAATTTTGATTGTTCTTGGTGTGAAAGGCAAAAAACTAAGTTAACTTCTAAACCTCAAGCTCGTGTATGATGTTGTGGTGCTGCGACAACGAAGTATAAAAAGCAAAACTTCCTTGTCTTGTTATTGTCTGTTAAGGGCACTTATAACAACAACAATGATATAAATATCAGAATCAGAATCAGAAAGAGCTTTATTGCCAAGTATGCTTGCACATACAAGGAATTTGTTTTTGTGACATAACCTTCCAGTACACAGAGACAACAACACACAGACAAGAAATAGGCAAATAAATAAGTGTATTAACAATTGTGCTAGAAATTATAATGAGATAGGATTAAGTAGATGCAGGGATGTACTGGAGGGGTAACAATAAATATAAGGATATTGCACATTTTTATTGCATAAGTGGGGAACATTTAACTGTTCATGAGGTAGATAGCCTGGGGGAAGAAACTGTTCTTGTGCCTGACTGTTGCGGCTCTGAAGCGCCGTTTCAATGTAAATATTACATTGAAACGGCGATCAGTCATTGTAATGCTAAATAGCCTACTTTAAGTTGCTTAACAATTCCTTTGTACAAGAAATACCGGTGCCGCTGCTAGCCATTTTGGTGCTCTAAGCATAATTCCATTATGATTTTTCTATATCCTAATGAAATAACATTAGATAAAAAAAAATATTAGGCTATTTTTGGTGCCCCTACGCACAGATGCGCCTGGTGGGAGCGGCGGCGCTGAATAATACGCTTTAACAAATGCTGCGTAACTGGTAATGTTATAGGGATCGAGCCTGCCATGTTGACTGAAGTCACGATGAAAAACGACTTTGTTTGCGCATTCATTCTAGTGGGGTGGCGCGTAAGAGCGCTCATCGAATACTTTGCCTCTTTTTGCACATCTCACATCAGATCGTAAGGGCATCTATTTTCAATCAAATTAAGAGTTTGCGGTACATTTAGAATTGGGGTAGGCTTGTTGTCAATTGGCGTCCATTTAATGATTTACATACATACAGGCAATGCAAGTTTATTTATATAGCACATTTCAAACAGTTAATGGTGATTTATATAAATTACAAAAAAAGAAGGATATGCAAAAGAGATCTTCAAAAAGCGTTAATTCTTTTAAATCACACATACTTAAGAATAGAAAATAACAATAAATAGGAAATCAAATGTGCAACGGAAGGAAAAGGAAGACAAATGAACGACTAGTTGTGTTTTTAATCTGGATGTAAAAGTAGCTTATATTAAAGAGCATCTGATGCCTGCGGCTTCACGTGGCATAGTTTCTTATCGCTGACGAACCTTGTTTTGAGTCAACTTTTGTTATCTCTAACTGACTTGATTCTAATGATCTGAGTAGTCTGTTGGGTTATTTTATAATGAACAGTATACAGTTCTGGAAGAACACATCTTAATTTTGCAATCATTTATAAATTGATTATATTAATACATTACTTTAAATTATATAATAGCCTATATAAATATAATAAAAGAACAACATGCACGCATAATTAAGGCTAAATAATTTGGTTAAGCAAATAAGAGTTAAGGGAGTTATATATTATTCGTAAAAATAAATAAAAAATCACTTACATAATGCAGTTATGCATAAGTCCCACACTAAAACTAAGATAAGTGAACGCGGCCTTGTCAAAATAGCCATCCCAAAATACAAAACGATTTAACAAACATGATCGCTTAGCAACTTCTAAAGAAAGGCAGTATTTATGTAGGGAGCTGCGCGCCTCAAAGAGCGCGTTTCTCCGCAGCCGGCATCAACAGACTGAGAATGAAAAACAAACTTGAATTTAGATATGATTTATTTTACTCGTCAAAGCACGTATTTTTTCAATAAAGAAACTCAGCTCGATGTGGATGGAGCATATAATAACCTAAATATCCAGTGCTTTTGTGTTGCATACCTTTTACGTTCTGCCCAGTTAGGCGACTGTGTGTACCTACATTATTTTTCATTTAATTAATTTATTTATTTATTTATTTAATTGGCTTTTATTGTTTGACAATTTAGCTTAAGATGCCTGCAACTTTCGTTATTGCACCTTTGCTGATTGTTATGTCTTTACCAATAAGTAAGTTATAAAACAGGCCTATATTTTCCTTTAAAAATTGCTATATAATAATAAGGCAACAATATTTTTTTGGTCAGCATTTCCCTTACTGTTTCTGTATGTGAACAGTCTCCTCCATTTTAAGATTTTTGATCGTCAAAATCTTATAGAGGTTTATACTGAATGCATGCAGCATGTGCAGTCTATATGTAAATGGAAATACAAACGGGTTCGTAGATGGGAAAAATTTAATTCAATAAAAACATACTGACAACAGCCACAGTAGCAGACTTAGCCCGCAGCTATTGCATGCGTAAAGGCCCGTAGGCTTGTAATAAGCGTTTCTTGTCATTTAATAAGTTGCCAGCAACAGGTAGTGTTCCAACATTTAAAAACACGACTCAATAGAACAATTCAAAAGGAATGAAGAATATGGTCGGACCGCGGAGTCGAACTCCAATCGTTAAAAGTGATAAAGTTCCGTTGCTGTGTACGCAGTCCACTACGCCACCGTGGATGACAAGCATTACGAGCTCGAAGTCACATAAACCCACAAAGTGTCACGAACGTGCTCGATCAAAAGACTATTATAAACGAAAAGGAGGATAAACGCGCTCAATGGAAAAATATCACATGATGAAAGTCTAAGCATTATTCGCAATAAAGTTAAAAACAGGAACACTTATTCAGATCGACATTCTACTACACATGTCTTTGTGTTCATTGGAGGGGCTGGACTGTGTAGAAAAGGCGGGGCTGATTTTAATATTATAAAAAACGCCGCTTTTTACGGCGTCTTTGTTACACGGAAGCGCCGTAATTTACGGCGTAATATGGAAGTTCAAACGGCGAAATGAACGGCGTTTCGCATTGCATTTAAAACGCCGTAATTTACGGCGTCTGTACGTCTTAAACGCCGTAATTTACGGCGTCTGTACGTCTTAAACGCCGTAATTTACGGCGTCTGTACGTCTTAAACGCCGTAAAAGCAGGCGTCATCTGAACACCAGGCGTCTGGTTGATGGCGAAATATGACCCAAACGGCTTTCCATAGGTGTCAAATAATCACGTGTCCGCACTAGTGGTGTCAAATAATCACGTGTCCGCACTAGTGGTGTCAAATAATCACGTGTCCGCACTAGTGGTGTTAAATAATCATGTGTCTATGGAAGGCCAATAGGGTCAAAAACGCGCGAATTTTAACACGTCAACAACACGTTAAGTACGTGTGCTTTACGTGTACTTTACGTGTACTTTACGCGTACTTTACGCGTTAAAAATTAACGTGTACTTTACGTGTATTTAACACGTACTCAACGTGTTAAATACACGGCAAGTACACGTAGAATACACGTAAACAACGCGTGATTCAGACACCGGTTTCCAGTTTAAACGGGTCAATATCATTGGCTGCCTACGAATTGGGTCAAACCATTTCTGCACACTTGGGGGGTTGCCTGCTGCTCATAGGCTACATGCTACCACCATGAAAGATCCTTTTGTTTATTTGTAATTTTCTTGTGAAGCCCACACGTATAGTAAAAATTAAGTTTATTAAGATAAGATAAAAGTTATCTAGAAATTCAGTTTTCTAACAAAAAGTTACAAATGTGGTTCTTTATAATTCTGATACAATCCATTGTAATGAATTTCGATTCTAGGTAAACAACAAACTTTTAAAGACTGAGATAAAGTTGCTGCTATGACCAGTAGGGTGCACTCAAAATACCACAGAAGCCAAATGAATAAATGTAAATGTAAATGTAAATGTAGAAGTGCCATATTACAGGATCGAAATCAAATCACAATAGATATCAATGAAATAAGATACTGACACATGCTTTTTTCTGTAATAGCCCATCCCAGGTCATACTCATGATTTATATAAGACACTTATATCACTGCAATACATTAAACTGCAATGCTCAGCTTTACTCCACGTTTTCAACTGTATAGTTTTAACAGTAGAATATGTTTACAAGTAATCTTATTTCTGAGATATGCTTTTATTTCTTGAGAAATGGTACCATGGCCAAATGTACAACAAATAGAAATATGATATAAATACATTAACTGGTTTCAAAATAGATATAGTCTATGTTATGATAAGGCTTAAATATAAATAAAGGCTATGTTATGTTAAGTCTGTAACAAAAAAAACCACCTTAACAGTTGTACCTGTAAGAAAAACAGTCAACAAACCAATAAGAATATTTAGTTTTATTTCCAAATTACAATAAAAAATATAGCTGCAGAAACTGTGACAATGGGATAATGCTACCAACTTGTAGGGGAGAGATTCAGCGCTACAGGAAGACTGTAAGATACAATAAGGTGGACTTCAAAATTTAGTTTCTACGCATACAGCATCCACCTGAAGGTTGTGTGTGCAAATAATTTTAGCTGAATGCACAACCTGCTCTCCCCTGACCTTACGGGACATGTAAGATAATTAAGTTTGAGTTTAAGCAGGACAAAAATGACATAAAATGTAGAATAACTATAAAGAAAAAAGACAAGACAATATGTGTGAGCTTCAGTTGAATATCAGAAACAAACATGAAAAACTGCTGTTAAATCCTAACCCTGCCAAAATGACCATAAGTACAGAATTAGGCAAATAATGTATATCACCACTATAATTTGTGTATGAAGTGCAGACTAGTGTCCAACAGACAGAAGGATAACATATAACCACATAAGTCCTAGCGATTGTCCCTGAGATCCTGAGGATGGCAGCTTGATGGTGTGACACTTTATTAATGAGAGATAATGATGTCAAGAGCCAATGATTAAAGGGTAAATTTTAGGAGCAAAAAAGTTTTGAAATTTTGGACTGTTGTAGCGCAAGAGGGTTTAAGTTAGAGACCCCCAATTTGCTATGGTAACATATGAAACCACTTTTGGCCAATTTAAGAGATAGTCTAATTGCATTTGACCGGATTGTGTTCGTGGTAAAGATACTCATGTCACAAGAGACCGCCTGCTCTCTGCCTTTGGACATAATCCATTAACATTCTGGGACTTGCATTAGCCTGATAGGATTTAAATTTTGCAGGTTAAAGAACTAACAGTTTGGTTTAAAGACAAAAACATACCAAGAACTATGTTTTTGCACCATTACCGATTTCTAACACACACTCACAGTGTTCAGTGTGCTCTGGCAGTTTTAGGAGCAGAAATAAAAAAAATGCTTCTCTCTGTATTCATAGGCACATTGTATGCACTAATTTAATCCATTTGACCGAAATATTAGAAAAAAAACCTTGAATTAAGCTGACCAATTTAAGCGTGGATGTCAACTTGCCTGGCTCAGTGCATGGATCTGTGTTCTGTCAGTGCTTGAGAGGTAAAGTATGGGAACAAAACAGAACACTTGGATTGTGGCAAAGAAACCCTATATACAATTTTCCCTTTTTTGCACTAAGACAGGGCGATTAATGGCCTGTTTGTGGCAGATAGCCATATGCAGATGTTTTTGCAGAGGTCTCTGCTTTGACCACAGAACCACTTTAGTGTGGCCTCACTCAAACCAGTGTCAGGATGGTTATGACCCAAAGTATTAAAATTGTATGATTCAGCTGACCATTCAGCTGGGACCAGCCATCAATGACATCAATATACTATGTCACTTTAAATGCAAACTGACACTCCAATTTTTATATTGTTTGTTAAATGGCTAAATAGAGGAAGTAAAGTCTACATTAATACATATGTATAGTGTTCATATGGCTGCTTAATCATTTGAGTTTACATACTGACATCTGTTTTCCACCTGTTACGTCTTAATGTTGTTTCATTAATTAACAATCCAGCACCTTAAAAGGGCACTGAGAGGGTTACAGGGTTCTTAAAAGGCCCTGACAAAGTTTTACAAACAAATGTTATCTGTTAGTTTAGATACGTCGTTTAATTCTGAGAAAGTGGCATTCGTTCGTAGCATAGGACTGACTTTAATTTATATACAAGAATTAAAGATGTTTTTTTATATTTCTCTTGTAGAAACTGAATGTAGAGGCTTCAGTTTCCTCAAGAAGGGGACAGTAATTTATGTTCACATTCAATACAATAAAGAAAAGCTCTGTGCATTTACCTCCATGATAATGCACACAGAAAGTGTCTTTTATTTATTTGTTTCACCCTTATAAAGGTTCAAATAACTTTTAATTATATTTGGTCTTTATCAGCTGCCAGTACCACTATACGATTTGGTTGTTGGGCGCAGATGTCACTCTTTCATGTTATTATTCACCCATAAAATTAGGTACAAGCGCTCATCCCAATCCTGAAAGTCTTTTAATTAATTTTTAATTATATCACATGTGTTTAAGTGCAAAATCTCTGAAACAGAAATGTTTTAACAATCACCACCTGCTGGTTATAATTGTTGGCACAAAAAGCTCACCTTGTTTTACAAAGAGATGTGCTTTATCCTATAACTATCTTAATTAAGTACCTCTTCTGTACTGTTTTCCCACACAAATATATAATTTTTTTTACTACTGTGTTTATTTAAGAAAAAGGCTTGAGTGGAGTAAAAGCAGATCATTTTCATTTTGTACAGCAATCATATTAGTTTATCTACATAACAATAATAAATAAGAGACAAGAAAAGACAAATAAATAGAAGTATCCATAGCATGTTTAATGTTGGTAGCACAGAGTCTATAGGACCCCCCAGGTGTGCAGAAATGGTTTGACCCAATTCGTAGGCAGCCAATGATATTGACCCGTTTAAACTGGAAACCGGTGTCTGAATCACGCGTTGTTTACGTGTATTCTACGTGTACTTGACGTGTATTTAACACGTTGAGTACGTGTTAAATACACGTAAAGTACACGTTAATTTTTCACGCGTAAAGTACACGTAAAGTACGCGTAAAGTACACGTAAAGTACGCGTAAAGTACACGTACTTAACGTGTTGTTGACGTGTTAAAATTCGCGCGTTTTTGACCCTTTTGGCCTTCCATATGTGTCCGCACTAGTGGTGTTAAATAATCACGTGTCCGCACTAGTGGTGTTAAATAATCACGTGTCCGCACTAGTGGTGTCAAATAATCACGTGTCCGCACTAGTGGTGTTAAATAATCACGTGTCCGCACTAGTGGTGTTAAATAATCACGTGTCCGCACTAGAGGTGTTAAATAATCACGTGTCCGCACTAGCGGTGTTAAATAATCACGTGTCCGCACTAGTGGTGTTAAATAATCACGTGTCCGCACTAGTGGTGTTAAATAATCACGTGTCCGCACTAGTGGTGTTAAATAATCACGTGTCCGCACTAGTGGTGTTAAATAATCACGTGTCCGCACTAGTGGTGTTAAATAATCACGTGTCCGCACTAGCGGTGTTAAATAATCACGTGTCCGCACTAGCGGTGTTAAATAATCACGTGTCCGCACTAGTGGTGTTAAATAATCACGTGTCCGCACTAGTGGTGTTAAATAATCACGTGTCCGCACTAGTGGTGTTAAATAATCACGTGTCCGCACTAGTGGTGTTAAATAATCATGTGTCCGCACTAGTGGTGTTAAATAATCATGTGTCCGCACTAGTGGTGTTAAATAATCATGTGTCCGCACTAGTGGTGTTAAATAATCACGTGTCCGCACTAGTGGTGTTAAATAATCATGTGTCCGCACTAGTGGTGTTAAATAATCATGTGTCCGCACTAGTGGTGTTAAATAATCACGCGTCTGCACTAGTGGTGTTAAATAATCATGTGTCCGCACTAGTGGTGTTAAATAATCATGTGTCCGCACTAGGGCTGGGCGATATGGCTTAAAAAAAAAATCTCCGATTTTTTCACAACAAACCCGATTTTCGATTTTAATCGATTTATTTTTTCTATTTAAAAACAAACTACAACTGACAAAGAAATTGCTCAAAACAAATGTACTCTTTATTTTGTTCTGATTTTCCTTTATGCAGTTTAATCTAAATTTCCCATTGGAGCATAAGTGTAACAGGAAACAAGCCTTAAAACATGCTTGTAAACGAGATGGCAGGCCCTGCCGTTGTAAACAGTGAAAATGTAGCTTATCAGTTTTCTAATAACCTCAAATTTACAGTGACACAATGCACCTTCAAAATAACTTAAAATATGAAAAAATAATTTAATTGTGTCCCTTTTTGGTCAAATAAATGTGGCAAAAATGACTAAATTAGATTGTACAAAAATACATACAGCAGTGGTATTCATAAAGTGCAAACAAAACTTTAAACAGTTTTCCTGAATCCCTGAAATTGTAAACAAAATGAAACATCTACATCCATTACTTTAGTTTCAACATTCTTCATTTACACATTTTTAGCCAGGAAGACAAGCCTGTCTACTACCTCTGGCTTGAGGCATGCCCGGTTACATGTAACAATGCCCTCTCCCACACTGAAAAGCCTATCTGATGGGGCACTTGTAGCAGGGACAGCCAAGTGTTTTTTGGCCAGATTACTGAGCCTTGGGAAGTTTGGTTCGTGACGCTTCCACCACTGAAGTGGATCAGCGTCTGGGTGTGCCGCTACCCTCTCAACAAAATCCATGTGGCAATTAGACGAGAGCCGCTTGCCAGAAGCCCCTCCCATGACGCGTATTTCACTCACGAATGGCGCGAATTACACGCGCAAATGACGCGAATTACACGCGTGAATGAAACGAGTAAAATCAAAATGTTCAAGCGTCCAACTACTCGCGAATAGCGCGTTTTATTCGCGCAACTCGCGTTTGGTGTGGTCGTAGAAGTTAAAGAGAAAACCGATTTTCATTAAAAAAAAATCGCCCTAAACTTCAAATTCGAGTTAATCGATAAAATCGATTTATCGCCCAGCCCTAGTCCGCACTAGTGGTGTTAAATAATCATGTGTCCGCACTAGTGGTGTTAAATAATCACGTGTCCGCACTAGTGGTGTTAAATAATCATGTGTCCGCACTAGTGGTGTTAAATAATCATGTGTCCGCACTAGTGGTGTTAAATAATCATGTGTCCGCACTAGTGGTGTTAAATAATCACGTGTCCGCACTAGTGGTGTTAAATAATCACGTGTCCGCACTAGTGGTGTTAAATAATCACGTGTCCGCACTAGTGGTGTTAAATAATCACGCGTCCGCACTAGTGGTGTTAAATAATCACGTGTCCGCACTAGTGGTGTTAAATAATCATGTGTCCGCACTAGTGGTGTTAAATAATCATGTGTCCGCACTAGTGGTGTTAAATAATCACGTGTCCGCACTAGCGGTGTTAAATAATCACGTGTCCGCACTAGTGGTGTTAAATAATCACGCGTCCGCACTAGTGGTGTTAAATAATCACGTGTCCGCACTAGTGGTGTTAAATAATCACGTGTCCGCACTATTGGTGTTAAATAATCATGTGTCCGCACTAGTGGTGTTAAATAATCACGTGTCCGCACTAGTGGTGTTAAATAATCATGTGTCCGCACTAGTGGTGTTAAATAATCACGTGTCCGCACTAGCGGTGTTAAATAATCACGTGTCCGCACTAGTGGTGTTAAATAATCACGTGTCCGCACTAGTGGTGTTAAATAATCACGTGTCCGCACTAGTGGTGTTAAATAATCACGTGTCCGCACTAGCGGTGTTAAATAATCACGTGTCCGCACTAGTGGTGTTAAATAATCACGTGTCCGCACTAGTGGTGTTAAATAATCACGTGTCCGCACTAGTGGTGTTAAATAATCATGTGTCCGCACTAGTGGTGTTAAATAATCATGTGTCCGCACTAGTGGTGTTAAATAATCACGTGTCCGCACTAGTGGTGTTAAATAATCATGTGTCCGCACTAGTGGTGTTAAATAATCACGTGTCCGCACTAGTGGTGTTAAATAATCACGTGTCCGCACTAGTGGTGTTAAATAATCACGTGTCCGCACTAGCGGTGTTAAATAATCACGTGTCCGCACTAGTGGTGTTAAATAATCACGTGTCCGCACTAGTGGTGTTAAATAATCACGTGTCCGCACTAGTGGTGTTAAATAATCACGTGTCCGCACTAGTGGTGTTAAATAATCATGTGTCCGCACTAGTGGTGTTAAATAATCACGTGTCCGCACTAGTGGTGTTAAATAATCACGTGTCCGCACTAGCGGGGGTGTTAAATAATCACGTGTCCGCACTAGCGGTGTTAAATAATCACGTGTCCGCACTAGTGGTGTTAAATAATCATGTGTCCGCACTAGTGGTGTTAAATAATCATGTGTCCGCACTAGTGGTGTTAAATAATCACGTGTCCGCACTAGTGGTGTTAAATAATCATGTGTCCGCACTAGTGGTGTTAAATAATCATGTGTCCGCACTAGTGGTGTTAAATAATCATGTGTCCGCACTAGTGGTGTTAAATAATCACGTGTCCGCACTAGTGGTGTTAAATAATCACGTGTCCGCACTAGTGGTGTTAAATAATCACGCGTCCGCACTAGTGGTGTTAAATAATCACGTGTCCGCACTAGTGGTGTTAAATAATCATGTGTCCGCACTAGTGGTGTTAAATAATCATGTGTCCGCACTAGTGGTGTTAAATAATCACGTGTCCGCACTAGCGGTGTTAAATAATCACGTGTCCGCACTAGTGGTGTTAAATAATCACGCGTCCGCACTAGTGGTGTTAAATAATCACGTGTCCGCACTAGTGGTGTTAAATAATCACGTGTCCGCACTATTGGTGTTAAATAATCATGTGTCCGCACTAGTGGTGTTAAATAATCACGTGTCCGCACTAGTGGTGTTAAATAATCATGTGTCCGCACTAGTGGTGTTAAATAATCACGTGTCCGCACTAGCGGTGTTAAATAATCACGTGTCCGCACTAGTGGTGTTAAATAATCACGTGTCCGCACTAGTGGTGTTAAATAATCACGTGTCCGCACTAGTGGTGTTAAATAATCACGTGTCCGCACTAGCGGTGTTAAATAATCACGTGTCCGCACTAGTGGTGTTAAATAATCACGTGTCCGCACTAGTGGTGTTAAATAATCACGTGTCCGCACTAGTGGTGTTAAATAATCATGTGTCCGCACTAGTGGTGTTAAATAATCATGTGTCCGCACTAGTGGTGTTAAATAATCACGTGTCCGCACTAGTGGTGTTAAATAATCATGTGTCCGCACTAGTGGTGTTAAATAATCACGTGTCCGCACTAGTGGTGTTAAATAATCACGTGTCCGCACTAGTGGTGTTAAATAATCACGTGTCCGCACTAGCGGTGTTAAATAATCACGTGTCCGCACTAGTGGTGTTAAATAATCACGTGTCCGCACTAGTGGTGTTAAATAATCACGTGTCCGCACTAGTGGTGTTAAATAATCACGTGTCCGCACTAGTGGTGTTAAATAATCATGTGTCCGCACTAGTGGTGTTAAATAATCACGTGTCCGCACTAGTGGTGTTAAATAATCACGTGTCCGCACTAGCGGGGGTGTTAAATAATCACGTGTCCGCACTAGCGGTGTTAAATAATCACGTGTCCGCACTAGTGGTGTTAAATAATCATGTGTCCGCACTAGTGGTGTTAAATAATCATGTGTCCGCACTAGTGGTGTTAAATAATCACGTGTCCGCACTAGTGGTGTTAAATAATCACGTGTCCGCACTAGTGGTGTTAAATAATCACGTGTCCGCACTAGCGGTGTTATATAATCCTGTGTCCGCACTAGCGGTGTTAAATAATCACGTGTCCTCACTAGTGGTGTTAAATAATCACGTGTCCGCACTAGTGGTGATTCTGCACTAGTGGTGTTAAATAATCACGTGTCCGCACTAGTGGTGTTAAATAATCACGCGTCCGCACTAGTGGTGTTAAATAATCACGTGTCCGAACTAGTGGTGTTAAATAATCACGTGTCCGCACTTGTGGTGTTAAATAATCACGTGTCCGCACTAGTGGTGTTAAATAATCACGCGTCCGCACTAGTGGTGTTAAATAATCACGTGTCCGAACTAGTGGTGTTAAATAATCACGTGTCCGCACTTGTGGTGTTATATAATCCTGTGTCCGCACTAGTGGTGTTAAATAATCACGTGTCCGCACTAGTGGTGTTAAATAATCACGTGTCCGCACTAGTGGTGTTAAATAATCACGCGTCCGCACTAGTGGTGTTAAATAATCACGCGTCCGCACTAGTGGTGTTAAATAATCACGTGTCCTCACTAGTGGTGTTAAATAATCACGTGTCCGCACTAGTGGTGTTAAATAATCACGTGTCCGCACTAGTGGTGTTAAATAATCACGCGTCCGCACTAGTGGTGTTAAATAATCACGTGTCCGCACTAGTGGTGTTAAATAATCACGTGTCCTCACTAGTGGTGTTAAATAATCACGTGTCCGCACTAGTGGTGTTAAATAGTCACGTGTCCGCACTAGTGGTGTTAAATAATCCTGTGTCCGCACTAGTGGTGTTAAATAGTCACGTGTCCGCACTAGTGGTGTTAAATAATCACGTGTCCGCACTAGTGGTGTTAAATAATCACGTGTCCGCACTAGTGGTGTTAAATAATCACGTGTCCGCACTAGTGGTGTTAAATAGTCACGTGTCCGCACTAGTGGTGTTAAATAATCACGTGTCCGCACTAGTGGTGTTAAATAATCACGTGTCCGCACTAGTGGTGTTAAATAATCACGTGTCTGCTTCTCTTCGTGCGGCGCGTCTTTGCAGGAAAGAAACAGCGCGCGAGGAACGGAAAGGGTTGAAATGAAGCGAGTTTGGCTCTAAATAAAGATATTAGAGGATATAGCGGCAAAAGATCAATTATATAAATGTTCCTGAGAGCGCGTGATGTGAAGACGTGCGGCTCAATTTAAACAACCAGAATAGTCAAAAGTATTAGATGGTTTATTAGGCTGTCTGGCGGTCCGGATGGAACATGTTTGATGTGATGTGAACAGAAGTTTTTATTTTCTCATATTGAACCCAACACACACACTTTTGATCTATCACTGCTATTCTATACTATTGTATTACAATAATCTATACTAAATTTGACTTTGCTATGCAACACTGTACTATACTATGTACTGAACTATACTAAAGCATTCCATATTATAGTAAACTATGCTGTACTGCACTTTACTGTACTATACTTTAATACGTTATAACATTCTATACTATATTGTATCATGTGCTATTCTGTACTACGTTATAACATTGTATCCTGTACTATACTATTATATTTTATACTTTGTCATACCGGGCAATGCTGCACTATGCTATACGGTACTATACAACATTATTCTGTACTATATAAAAATATTCTATGCTATACAATGCGACATTATTCGATACTATATTATTCTGCACTATGCTATACGACACTATATTATACTATATTATAATGTTCCATGCTATACGTTACTGTACTATATGATGCCATTCCATACATTGTTTTGATATTTTATTCCATTAGTTTTGTATTCTGTTCCCTGTCCTGTTGTTGTGGTCGTCTAACACTGGTGTGTTGTGTGTGTTCAGGTGCCGCAGTGGTGTGTGGAGTACGCTCTCTCTCACGAGTTCTCTCAGGGTCTGGTGTGTTGTTGTGAGCCGTACGCAGCGGCCGCCTGCAGTCTGGCTCTCCGAGTGGCAGATGAGATGGATTTGAGTTTGGGGTTAGAGGTCGGCTATAGAGTGCCACATGAAGACGGCTGCACTCCTGACTCTATACTACGGTACATCACCTCACTTACACACACTATATCATGTGGTTTGGCCACTCAAATTACCCTAACAACCACCATGGCAACACCCTAGCATCACCACAAGAGAAAATACCTTTTATAGTTCTATATTGAATGTGGTGCGACGCCACATTACACGACAGACTCTTAAGAACGAGGCGTTTGTCGTGCCGCTTGCGTCAGATGTAGACTGGTGTAACTGCAGCGTTGTGTTCTCGTGCAGGTTTGTGACGGACAGTCTTCTGCTGGAGGAGATGATGTCAGATCCTCTGCTGCGTCAGTACGGTGTTTTGATCATCGATGAGGTTCAGGAGCGTACGGTGGCGACAGACGTTCTGTTGGGTGTGCTGCGTGACGTGTGCCGTCAGCGCTCTGATCTCAGGGTGGTCGTCCTCACTGCTCCTGCCGTCGCTCAGACCATCGCCAGTTTCCTGGGTGAAAGCGTTCCTCACATCAGCGTTCCCTCACAAACAAACACTGTAGAGATTGTGTACCGGGAGCCAGGACGTGACCTCATCGCAGCTTCCTGTCACATGATACTGGATCTTCACCGCAGGGGTGAGGAGGGAGATATACTCGTGTTCCTCCCCAGCGTGCAGGTACGTGTGTGATATCACTGCTCTTCTCTCTGTGTGTAAGAGAATCCACAACAGAATCATTACATTCAAGAAGAAAAGAATCAGATGATGAATGAATCTGACACCGTAATGTGATGAGAGGCCAGTTTCTCTTATGAACATTAATCATGTTTATTCATATACAAATACAATGTTTACAATAGTTTAATACAGTAACTATAAAAAACACCAAAGAAAACTTTAGACTTTTTACTGGAATGAAACGCTAGTTCATTTTCTTAACAGAGTAATTATAAAAAACAATAAACAAAATATTTTATGGAAAATATAATGGAAACACCCTAAATGTCCCCAAAGGACTGTTACTGTACACACACACACACACACGTCCTCTCCTTTTGTCAATAGTGTCACACCTCTGGAGTAAACTGACCTCATTACTGTACTAAATCTCATCATCCAGTATGAACACTGTAACTGAATACTGAGGCATCACACAACAACTCAACTTTTATTTATAAAGCACTTTTTACTATTTTCATCGTTACAAAGCAGCTGTACATGAAAACATGTGAACTACAAGCAATACATTACATTTATAAAATAGAAAAGAGCAAAGTGACTCTCATTTACACAAGACACACATGCACAGACACACAACCCATACGATCACACACACACCCAACATAACATACACGCACGTGAGGTTATGCAAGTTTATTCAAACAAGCGAAAAATCTGCCAGAATTTGAAGATATTTTCCCTAGAAACAAGACTGTACGCTGTAGAACGAATGAAGTTTATTGGTGATGAGGGGAAGGACGTCATGGAGTCACCGGTCATGTGTGTGTTGTCAGGTGATCAGCGAGTGTTGTGCGCTGTTAGAGAAGGAGTGTGTCTCACTGAGCGCTCATGTCGACTCACTGCGTGTTCTGCCGCTGCACGTGGATCTCAGCGCTCCAGGAGCGCAGCAGGTGTATGAGGTGGAGGAGACGCAGCAGGAGGAGCGTGTGAGGCGCAGGGTCGTCCTCACGGATGTTTTAGGGGAATCATCCTTCTCTCTCAACAACATACGATACGTCATAGACACTGGACTTCAGCTGAAAACCGTGAGTCCGTCTACATCTCACAAACATCTCGTCGATATCTGACCGTCCTCACAGATGAAACTCCGTCCACCTCCACAGATCTACAACCCACGGATCAGAGCCGATTCACAGGTTCAACAGCCAATCAGCAAACAGCAGGCGGACGCACGCTCTCGCCGGGTGAGCAGTAAACCGTCAGGTGAGGAGACCCATCCGTGTGCTGTGTCACGTGATCACGTGTTAATGTTGTGATGTCATGATGAAGGCATGCTCTGCTGCAGGCGTGTGCGTGCGGCTGTATTCTCAGTCCATGTGTCAGGAGGAAATGTCTGAATGTCGTCGTCCGGCTGTCATGGAGGCCAATCTCAGTCATCTGGTGCTGCTGCTGAAGAGACTGGACATCGCTGACATGGGCCAGTGCAAGTTCCTCGATCGTCCGGGTGAACACGCTCTCTCTCTCACTACACATCACCATCCTACATGTGTGTAAACGGAATGAAAACATGACTGTGTGTGTGTGTGTGTGTGCTGGTGCACAGCTCCTGAAGCCCTGATGCAGGCTCTGGAGGATCTGGATTATCTGGCAGCTCTGGACGATGATGGGAACCTATCAGAGGTCGGGATCATCATGTCCGAACTTCCTCTGGAGCCTCTGTTAGCTAAAGCTCTCATCGCTTCCTGTGAGTTCGACTGCGTCAGTGAACTGCTCACCATCGCTGCCATGATCACCGGTACAACATCTGCTTTTCATCTCTGATAATACAAGATCTCTCTCGCGTCACTAAACGTCTGGTGTTTGTCTGGTTGTAGCGCCGTCGTGTTTTATAACACCTCCACCAAACAAAGAGGAAGAGGCCGCCACACACAGACGCCTCCTGCTGCGCGCGGACGGAGACCACATGACCCTCATTAACATCTATAATGCTTATCTGGAGCGTGAGTATACATCTGTCATCTTCTGATTCAACCTCAGAATCAACCCTTACATCTGATTGGCTGATGGGAAATGGACACAGGATGTTGTCTGCATTTAATGTTTTAAATCTGATGTATGTCCTCAGATAATGAAGACGAAGTCTGGTGCCGGACAAACTTCCTGAATGCTTCTGCGCTGCGATTGGCTGTGATTATAAGGGCGGAGCTACTGGAGGTGATGCAGCGCATCGAGCTGCCCGTATCTTCACCCGCATTCGGTTGCCAAGACAACAGCACCAATATAAAGCGAGCTCTGATCTCAGGCTTCTTCCTGAAGGTAACCACTGACTCTGGATCAGTTATTCATCAGTGTTATTGTCTCTCTAGGATTTACTCATACTTCACAAGGACGGCATACACAAAATCCAACATTTGACAGTTTAGGTTTGATTCAGAAAACACAAATTGTAACCGGAGAATCAGTCGAATGCATTACACCAAACACAACACGCTCTCTGTTTGTCTGTAACATGTCCTTGATTGTTTTTTTATGTTTGTGTGTATTTCACTCGTAAAGTTTTTCTGATCTTCCTAAAGATGCTCTTGTTTCAGGGGTTCACAAACTTTTGGGGCCTTTTTCAGTCACTCGTGAACGGCAGTGAGCATATTACAGTTGTATCTGTCTGCCAGGACCTGTGACAAGGACCTTTTAAGGGTTAGCACATGCAATACATGTAATAAAGATATTTCGTGCAAGTGAGGAAGCCCCTCTCATATGATGAAACCCATCATTCATCTGAAGATATGCACTGTGGTTAAGTCTCTCAGCCTCGAGTCCTCCGGCTACAACGCACCAGATTATATTAGCAGCGTCTCATACTGGGGTACAAAATACAGATAGAGAGAGGAAGACAAATTAGTTTTGTTAAAGTGACTTTATCATTTTAACTAGTGATCACCATTAAATACATTTGTGAAGCAGCAGGACTACATGTTCTAGTTGTTGTCTTTTTTTCTCTCGGAAACAGGAATTGCTGAAATGAAAACGATACCAAACCCTTCCCTACTAGTTATCACTCACTAACTCACGTCACCGGCCTCGGCCGTTCCCTCACGGCTCTCGTCACGCCCTGCTCGCCACAGTGTA
This sequence comes from Barbatula barbatula, assembly GCF_947034865.1. Classification (NCBI taxonomy): domain Eukaryota; kingdom Metazoa; phylum Chordata; class Actinopteri; order Cypriniformes; family Nemacheilidae; genus Barbatula; species Barbatula barbatula. The sequence goes on from NC_136776.1 coordinate 7,264,000, forward strand.
CTCTTAAATGACATTGGGCTTTACTGCATTGTAATATTCACCCTAATTCACCACTTCAGACCGGTTTTATAGAACAGAAACATGTTTCAATTGAAATCACATGAATTCCACTTATACTTGCAAACAGTGTGTCATCATTTACACCTCAAGTCATTTATCTTAAAAGCTTTCATAAACCAACAGTATCAAGACTGGCGTAGAGCTCTTTTAAACACAAACATTAAAGGATGAAGATTATAATGACAAGATTATTAGTTACAATAAAGAGATAATTCACCCCAAATGAGAATTCTTCATTTACTGTCATCATTTATTCTCCCTCAATTTGTTCCAAACCTGTACGAGCGGTTTTTTTCTGATGTTCACAAAACAAGATCTTTTGAACAATATGGGAAATCAAACCGTTTCTGGTCTCCATTGACTTTCAATTATGTTAAAAAGCACAAAATGTTTTGGTTTCCCACATTCTTCAAAATATGTTCTTGTGCAGAAGGAATAAACTCATACAGGTTTGGAACAGATTTTGTAAGTGATGACAGGAAATGATGTGATTGACAGATGTTGTGCTGTGTCACAGTCACATCAGTGTTTCTTTTGATTATTTCTGGATTTATTATCAGACACTGTGGTATTCCAAACATTGACAATTCAATATTTGAAGATGAACTCAAGGAAATATGATGGGCAAGTCATTCCTTGTATTTATTTATGTTTTTGATTTGAGCAAACAGTTCTGCACCATAGAGGCTTACAGTTCAAATGAACACATGGATAATATTGTGGGATTATAATCAAATCATTTTATTAGCTATTATAATCCTTTTATGTTGCCGGGTTGTAGTGATGATAATTAAGATGATCTGATTATAGTTTTCCTTCTTTTTTTGATCAAATCAAGTCAGTATTTATTTCTGAATTATGTGACATAAACTTCTCAGAAATGCGAGATTGGGTGTTATGAAGTGTGAATTGTGGCCAAACAAAAGTCAGAACTGAGAGACAAAAAGTCGCAATTACCCCTAATATTTTTTTATTGAGTGGCGTAAACAGGCTTAATGTACAAATGGCATAGCTACTAAACAACTTTAACCATATTCATTTAAAAATAGGCACATCTGAAAATATACTGCACATACAAAGCAAGTCAAACAAACGAAAATGAATATCAGCCGTATGGATTATGCTCTTTTATGAATTACTGCTGTAATACATGTTGATCCTGTCTCAGTGACTTTAAGCCATATCATCTTGGGGCTATTTGAAAGGGGCTATATTCACCTACGTGCATTCTCTCTTCTCCCTGGAGATGTGCAAGACACCGACAATTTAAATACAAAAGACAGATATATGATTTGTTACTTAATATTTATTAGTAAGTCAATAATGTAATAAATTGTTTTTGCGTGTTTCGAGGGCTGCAAGATATCATGCGGTTCCGCGTTGCGCAAATCATTTTGCGGACCCCACTTTGAGGACCCCTGCTCTATATAACTAAAGCTTTATTATTATGACGGTGACATGTGGTCTTGTGATGATGTAAATCCCAGAAGACACAGGCGTTGTTTTATGTTAAACCATGAACGTGTCTTCTTCTGTTGGATGTTCAGGTTGCTCATGATGTCGATGGCTCAGGGAACTATCTTCTCCTCACTCACCGTCACGTGGCTCACCTGCATCCGTTCTCATCTTATCTGTGTCGCTGTCCCAAGCCCGACCCACCCAGCTGGGTCCTTTATCACGACTTCACCATCTCACACGACAACTGCATCTGTGTCATATCAGAGATCCATCCTCAGATGTAAGTCTGATGCTTTCACATACCGCACAAGTCCAGTGAAAGGTGGTTTTAATGTGATCTTTTCCTCTGTGCAGGTTGGTGGAGTTGGCACCTCAGTACTATCTGGGGAATCTTCCAGCCAGCGAGGGTCGAGATCTTCTGATGGAGCTCAGACAGAGTTTATGTCCTCCAGATGATGCTCAGGACAGAAGTCATGAAGACGCTGATGATGATGAGAACAACACCTCAGACACACAGTGTGTCATACAGTGACTGAATGAATCTCAACAGATTCACTTCTATAACTTAAGTGCTATAAAATATATATATTTATATATTTTTAATAGCAAAAGAATTTGTTTTAAAATGAACCTGTGTGAGAGCAGGGATTAAGGTGTAAAAACCTGTTCATTTGGTGTAAATTTATTTTGAATGGATTTGTGAAAGAATAATGTCATGCATTCCTAATTGATAACGATTTGTTTGATCAATCGTGATGTCACAATCACACACTTGTATGCTGGATGATCGTGTCAGATGTTTCTTTTGTTCTTTCTACTGTTTACTGTTGGGTTTTTTCACTTCATTTTCTCTGTGTGTGTCTTTTAATACTCTGAACACTAATTAAATGTCTTGGAGCTTCTGTAACACTTTAGATTTTATAGTGTGTGTTTGATCATTTACCTTTAACGTACTCGTATTTTTGTATCCCTAGATGCTCTTTTTTTATCGTGGCCGTCCCCCTGTAACCCTTAAAACTGTAAACGTGATCGCTGTCGCTAAATGAGCTGAAAATATGATTTGTTTTCTCTCACAACAACATCGTTTCACTTCAGAAGACATTTACCTACATGAGCCACTTCAATAATCGATGTTTGTTTGTGCTTTTTGGAGCTTCAACCTTTTGAGCCTGTTGAAATATTTGGGATCGTCTATGAAAATGAAGAGCGTTCATGTTTGAGTGAATTATTCGAGTTACGACACTGAAACTAGATCAGACCTGCGGTCTAAAACAACAGCGACACCTGCAAGACCCCAAGCTGAGAAAATAAACATTTACTGTGACGTCACGCCAATAATCAGAACAATCGATGACATCTCTGAGGAAGTGAGATGTACTGCTACTAGCATAGAAACACGACCTCTGTATACAGACTGAAGATCACCTCTGTGATCATTAAAACATCTGAACACTACACAAAATATCATGCTTGTTTATTTGATATGAAACACTCAACACATGTTGTTCCAGTTTAAGAACATATAAAAAACATCAAATCTAAAAATGTATAGTTTTCATAGATTCATGCCCTTATGGTTTGGGCTTCTGCACACCCCCAGAGAGATAAAAATGTAAAATGAACTCTATATCAAACTAATCCATAATAACACATACTATCTACTGATAAACTATTGTTAATATTATTCACTTAGCTACAGATATGAACATTTTCTAGGGGAATTTAGACCTGCTGTCCATACTTCACACAATCACGTGTTGAAATAATCTTAACATTGTTCAAATAGCACAATACTTTAGTGAGGCCTTAAAGAATCTTCACAGTGCTCAGGGGTCCTGGCTGATCATGTCATGTGATGGGACGTGATTTTTATTTCAGTCTACCACGCACACGACATCTCAGAGGCAGCGTCACTATTACGTCTGGTTTGAACCGGAGACCAGACGTATTCTGATTGGGCATCATCCGTCAGATGTCCCCGCCCCCAGCGTGCAGTGTTTCTGAGGCCCTGTTGTTTCCCTCTGAAGCTGCGAGGCTTCACATTCATCTGCACAAATATACACATTCACTTCAGCACAACAACACAAGGAAGTCACATCTGAAATGACTTAACTCAATTTACAACGACACAAACATTAAATGTGCAGAAATAAGAGTGATGTTTGAGGAGGAATCTGTGGAGAGTTTCATGAAAACTGACCTGCACAAATACAGACGTGTCCATGTGCAGAGTTTCCACACGTTCATTCAGCGTCTGCATCCACTCCACGTGTTCAGAGATACACTGCTTCATATCATCATGATTCTGTCATCATCACACACACGACAGAGCGTGACACACGGCTCATCTTCAAACACACAACACGACTGTAAATGTGATGAAGAAGGAGAAGTGAACCCCAGATAAAGAGTGTTTGAGATCGACGGCAGTCAGACGGATGTGCTCGAGTTTATCCATGTGTTCTGTGAGTCTGTCCTCAAACTCCTGTATCATCATCAGACCTTCATCCCTCACCCGAGCATCTCTGACAGACATCCTACACACACACACAGGCACGCACACAAATGTCAGCATTGTAGAAGTAATTCTTTTCAATATCTGTAATTCAGGTTTTCTATGAAGACTTTTGGTATTTGCTTTAAAATTGTTCGTTTGTCAAATATGTCATTACATGGTCCATTTTAAATACATAAAGGTTCATGTTGTAAAAGTTTTGTTGTTATTTATATTTATCACATCAGTGTCAGTAAACAGTAGTTTGGCATGATGTCATATTCTGTATGTTTTGATGTGATCATAGTAGGGATGCACAATCAATTATCGGCCATATTGGTATTGGTATCTGCCGATAATTATATCACGTCGTGATCTTTCACTTTACTGATATTAGCAAAACATTGATGATGTAGATACAGTGTGTAGATATTTATGATTGTGTTAATTATAGGAATAAAAGCTCATTGTGTGAGTCAGACTGCTGTCTGAAAGCTTTCTGTCTGGAGATCTGTGACTGAGAACTTTGGGTTTCTAGGGAAGAACATCTATCATTTGTTTATTGAATTAAAAATATATCAGAAAAGTTTAAAGGTTAAAGAATCTTTAACTAGTGTACATGAGAGAATGAACGGTTTCATTGTTTTCTGCAGTCAATGTTTACATATAAAAACATCATTAAAGCTCAAGATATGAAGTTTCCGGAAACCCGAAAAGCACGTCTGCTGTGTACCGTTCACTCAATGAACAACATGAAAGATAAACAGATGTTAACGACTCGTTTATTGACAAACCTTGTTATTACAACAATAAAACTCATTTACATGCGTTCACTACTCGAAAACAAACAATGAAATTCATCAGACAACACAAAACAATCGATCAGCTAAACAACATATGAAGAGATACTCACGTTACACACGGAGAAATAAACACTTTATACACAATTATCTTCTTCTTCTTCTTCTTCTTCTTCTTCTTCTGTGGCGATCGCTGATGTGAAAATATGATCGGAATGCACGCACCGAGCCACGTCACCACGCGCACGCGCACGCACACACACATTGAGCAAAACTTGAAATGTTGTCGAAAAGCCCTCTAACTAAATGATGTTTATTTAAAATCATAAAGAGTTGAGTTGTGTTGAGTTGTGTAGACAACACCGTTAGGATCAAAGAGACCATTGCGGTGTGACTCTAGTTCATTAGACGATAAAGAACTTGAACTTGAATCCCACCGGACGTGCGTGAATCACTCATCATGTGAACACGTGACAAACACACAAACATGATCGAACATGAACTCTGAACCCTTCAGACCGATGTGAAGCGAGTAAAGTCCGAGATCACAGTCCGTCATGTTTAACGTGTTCAGAGATGCTCAGTGTTCGACAAAAGAATCAGACTGTGCGAGCAAGTCAACTGATTCAAAACACTTTCATTCATTCACACGTGATCGTTGAGATTTATACACACGTGATGTTGACAGGACCGAAGGTGACGTCACAAACCCAGATGAGTCTCAAGTGTTTGGTGTTTTTAAGGACAGACAGTAAACACACTGAGATTCTACTTCCTGCTCCTGACCCTCACACAAGAGGCGGGGCTTGACCTTATATGGAGTATTTGCACAATACCTCACTTCCTTGCCAGCTGCCATTGCTACACACACACACACGCACACACACACACACACACACAGACTGAAGTGCGACTGCTCAGAGGAAGAGGGAAGCAGCTGGAGATCTCAGTGCGTCTCACTCACGACTCAAGCAGCAGACATGATGGAGACCGATCTGACCAGCAAGAGGCTCCACTCGAGGTAAAGACAGACATCTGCAGGAGGGGGGGTTCGGTGAGACGGGGGGAGAGACAGCTTTAGGATGGGGGGGGGGGGGGGGGGTCTATAGGAGAGGAGAAACTCCACCGGCAGCGGACGGTCTCTCTCTCTCTCTGTCTCTCTCTGTCTCTCTCTCTCTCTCTCTCTCTCTCTCTCTCTCTCTCTCTCTCTGCTTCCGGTGTGTGTGAGCGTGAGCGTTTGGAGTGGCGTGAGTGTGGAGCGTGACTTACTGAGTGAGTGTTTTTCTCTCACCTTTCTTTTTTTTCTTCTCCTTAATTTTGTTTATTATTACTATTACTATTACTTTTATTTTTTGTTTGTTGGTTGTGTGGTGTTTTTTTATTCACGGAGGGGTTTTCCCCCGTTTGCGTGATCATGTCGGACACACAAGCCGGTTTTTTGAACAACCTCACGCGGCGTCACGGTGTCAAAGTGGCGTCCGCGGTGAGTGTTGAAGATTGTTGCTTGGCGATGGGAAAAGTTGTTGGGCACGAGAATATCTTGTCGGCGTCCAAAATGAATAATGCTGTTGTGGCTTTTCTGAGTTCGGTAGAAAAGGCAAACGATTTAGTGGTGAAGGGGATTGTCGTAGACAATCTTTACACACCTGTTTTTCCGCTTTCAACGCCCTCAAAAAAAGTGACGTTGTCCAATATACCACCCTTTGTTACTGATGACACACTTAGTAGAATCTTGTCTCGGTATGGAAAACTTGTTTCGCCGATTAAAAAGATTAATATTAGCACTGCTTCGCCGCTGCTAAAACACGTGGTCTCTTTCAGAAGGTTTGTTTACATGGTGTTGAAAGATAACGAGGAGCTTGATTTAACTCTTAGTTTTAAAGTTGAAAATCATGATTATGCTTTCTATGTCACAACAGAAAGGATGAAGTGTTTTAACTGTGGCATGTTGGGACATTTAATTCGGGCTTGTCCTGGAAAGGTTAATAAGAATCCTCCGTCCAGTTTTGAGCAGAATGCGAGTGGTGCAGATAGAGATGTTGAGGACAGGGCTGTAGCAGGTTCCTCCAAAGCTGTGATAGCCAATGAGGGTAGTCATACAGAGTCACAACACACAGTACCTAGTGCCATTGTGCCAGAGAATACGCTTCTAGAAAAAGGTTTGAATACTACCGCTGTGGCAAATGATAAAGTTGTTGATCCCATCATGGAGCCAGTTTTAGCAACGGGTCAGGGCACTGTTGTTAAGCACCAAGAAATTCTGATTTGTGAAGATGTGGACTTAGATTCGGAAGTTACTGAGTTTAAGTTACCAGGCAAAAGAAGGAACTCAAGTGAAGCTCAAAGCGTTAAACAAAAAAAGGCAAATATGGTTGATAATGATGATGACGATGACAAAGATGAGGCCAAAGAGGTGGAAAGTGATACTGAATCTTTAGACTCAGTTTTCAGTTTTTCCCAAAGTGATTTATCTAGTCGTAATTATGAGGTTGAAGATATCAAACTCTTCCTCATGACAACAAAAAATAAGAGAGGAGTACGTGTCTGTGAATACTTTCCAGACGTTAAACAGTTCACTGAAAAATCTAAAACTTTTATGGCAGAAAATCTTTTCACAAACAAGGAACTTTATCGCCTGAAAAAAATTGTACGAAGCCTAAACTCTGATCTTGCTAAATGATGGTTGGAAAAAAGCCAAGAATTATAAGTTTTAGTGTTTTGGTTTCCTTTTTTGTCTTCTTTTTTTTGTTTTTACACTATTCTTTTCTTTCGCAAATGAATGAAATCAATATAGCATCTTTAAACATTAACGGTGCAAGAGATTTTAAGAAAAGAATGGAAATTTTTGAGTACATAAAGCAGAGTAAATTAAATGTGGTGATGTTACAGGAAACACACACTGACTTACGTAATGCTTCTGATTGGTCTAGGGAATGGGAGGGTTTTTCCTTTCTTAGCCATAACACTTCACTTAGTGGTGGAGTGGCCATTCTTTTTGGAAAAAGTTTTAACCCACACTCTTCTCAAGTAGAAGAAATAGTTAAAGGCAGATTACTAAAAGTAAGAGTTAATTATGGAAAGATTGTCATTGTTTTCATTTGTGTGTACTGTCCAGTTTCGGCTGTGGAGAGAATGGTGTTTTTAAATATCTTGTGTTCTGTTTTACAAAAATGTGATCAAGACGAGTTTTTGTTCTTGGGAGGTGATTTTAATTGTACTGAATCTAATCTTGATAGAAACCATAAAGAGCCCCATTTACCATCCAGAAACCGTTTGGTTCAGCTTGTTAAGATGCATGATTTATGTGATGTTTGGAGGCGTTTAAAGGGTACACAAAAGCAACATTCTTGGACTCATGTGCGGGACAGAGTCATTTCTATGGCAAGATTGGACAGAGTGTATGTTTTTAAGCACCATTGCAATATCATTAGAAACTGTAACATTGTGCCTGTTAGTTTCTCCGACCATTGTATGGTCAAATGTTCAATTTTTATCAGTCTTTTGAAACCCAGGAGTGCTTATTGGCAGTTTAATACTGCTTTGTTAAGTGACAAGCATTTTAAAGAAGTGTTTATTTTCTTTTGGGAAGATTTTAAAACTAAGAAATGTTCTTTTGACTCTATACAACAGTGGTGGGACTTTGGAAAAACACAAATTAAACAGCTTTGTTTGCAGTTTACGCAAAACATCACTAAAGAGACTAATTTTAAAATGAGTATCTTGGAGACTGATATTTTAAAACTCCAAGAATTGGCAGAGTCTACGGGTACAAAAGGCTTTGTAAAAATGCTGTTGGACAAAAAAACACAACTAGCAGATCTACTTGGTGCTAGGACACAAGGGGTTTTGGTCAGGTCAAGATTCCAAAGCATAGACCAAATGGATGCTTCAACAAAGTTTTTTTTCAATTTGGAAAGAAAGAATGGTCAGAGCAGAGTTATACATGCTCTACGTTCTGAGTCTGGGATTCTTTTGACTGATCCTTCAGACATACGCAAAAGAGCAGTTCATTTTTATGAAGACTTGTATAGAAGTGAAGTTGCTGCAGAGCAAGAGAATGAAGGTGATTTTTTCTTCGAAAATTTACCTCAGGTGCCTAAAAGCTCCAACACTGCAATTTCTGGCCCTCTGAGTATGAGTGAGCTGCAGAAAGCTTTAGGTGAAATGGCATCTGGAAAGGCTTCAGGCATTGATGGCCTACCAGCTGATTTTTACAAATCCTTTTGGTCAACAATAGGAGAAGATCTCCTAGAGGTATTGAGTACCAGTCTGGCAAGGGGAAAATTGCCACAAAGTTGCAGAAGAGCTGTGTTGACCCTGCTACCAAAAAAAGGAGATCTTGGGGACATAAAATGCTGGCGTCCGGTCTCTTTGCTCTGCAGCGACTATAAACTTCTGTCAAAGGTTCTAGCTAATAGATTGGCGAATGTCATGAATAATGTTATTCATCCTGATCAAACCTATTGTGTCCCAACTAGATCAATTTTTGATAACATAGCTTTTATTCGTGACCTTTTTGAAGTCTCCAAGATGCTTAATATTAAATGCGGCTTTCTCGCAATAGACCAAGAAAAAGCTTTTGATCGGGTAGAACACTGTTTTTTATGGAAGGTTTTAGATGCTTTTGGTTTTAGTGAGAAGTTTGTTAATTTTATTAAAGTCCTCTATAGTGATGTGGAGAGTATTCTTAAAGTCAACGGTGGTTTGTGTAAGCCTTTTAAAGTTTTTAGAGGCATAAGACAAGGTTGTGCATTATCTGGTATGTTATACACTTTAGCAATTGAGCCTTTGTTACATCAGATAAGATGTAAACTTCAGGGTGTAATGTTACCGGGGTGCAACAATAAGTTTGTACTGTCTGCGTATGCAGATGATGTAACTATATGTGTTAATGGCCAGAGTGATATTCAATCTTTGTTGTATTTATTGAAAACTTTTAAAAAAATATCTTCTGCTAGTGTGAATTGGATAAAAAGTGAAGCTTTTCTGATAGGGGATTGGAAAGCCAATAAGCCAAAACTTCCTGGGGGTTTAGAATGGGGGAAATTAGGGTTTAAATATCTAGGGGTTTATATTGGAGATGAAGTGACTGTACAAAAGAACTGGGACGGTGTAATTGAGAAAGTAAAAGGAAGACTTGAAAAGTGGAAGTGGTTGCTTCCAAAAATGTCCTTTAGAGGGCGGGTTTTAATTGCTAATAACTTAGTGGCTTCTTCACTGTGGCACAAATTTGTTGTTTTGGATCCTCCTTTTACTTTGTTATCAAAAATACAAGCAATGTTAGTGGATTTCTTTTGGGATAAGCTACATTGGGTTCCAATGAGTGTGTTATTTTTGTCTAAAGAAGAAGGTGGACAAGGACTTGTGCACTTACAAAGCAAAATAGCAGCTTTTAGGTTATTTTTTGTGCAGAGGCTTCTAACTACTTCAGATGCCTTAAACTGGAATGCTGTTGCAAGAGTGATTTTAAATAGTTTGGGTCTTTTTGATCTAGGAAGGACAATATTTTTAATGGATCCATTGAAATTAAATCTTCCAACTGTACCTATTTTTTATAGAAATGTGTTTAAAGTGTGGAATCTTTTCAATTTTCAGAAAGCAGATGTTCCAAATTCATTGTACTGGTTGTTAGAAGAACCTTTGATTCACGGTTGTCGTTTGGATCTGATGAACAGTGTTTCCTCTCCTGGACTCAATAAAGCTCTTATGGACAACAAAATAGTAACTCTTGGCCGGTTGCTTGAAATTGCTGGACTCGACCTTAAAAATACTGAAGCAGTTTCCCAACGTCTTGGAATAAACTCTACACGGGTTACAGCGCAATATCTGCAGAGGTGGGAATCTGCTTTAAGTGATCATGAACGATTTTTATTAGTGGAATATAAAAATGGAGTGCGCAGTCCTGACCCTGAGGATTTATTTCCAAGTTTATTTTTTTCTCCTGAGTTGGAGGAGTGTGCTGGGGCATATCTTGAAGAGGAGGATTCTTTGAATATTGATTTCTTTTCTAGTAACAAAACAGTTTTGTATAAATATTGTATAATGGCTTTTAATAAGAAAACGTTGAATAACAAGATAGACACACCTTGGCGTGCTTTTTTTAATCTAGATGTTGACCAAAAACCACAGTGGAGAATTTTTTACAAACCACCGTTGAACAAAAAGACAGGAGATTTACAATGGAGAGTTGCTCATGGTATTATTGCAGTCAAAGCTTTCACCTCCATTTTAAGTTCTGAGAGCTCTGATAAGTGTCCTTTTTGTGACGACAGAGAGACAATTTTCCATGCTTTTTTAAATTGTCGCAGACTTGAGTCTTTGTTCTATGTTTTAAAGGGAATTTTTACTGTTTGTAATGAGGAATTTTCAAAAGAGATTTTTATCTTGGGATGTAGTTATGTTCTAAGTAAAAAATATCTATGCCAACTGTTAAACTTTGTGGTGGGTCAAGCAAAGATGGCTATCTATTTGAGTAGACGAAAGAAAATGGAAAAAATGGTTGAACAGAATATTGTTGCTTTGTTTTTTAACTTGGTGCAATCTAGAATTCTGATTGATTTTTATTATTATAAATGTATTGGTGATTTGTATGCTTTTGAAATGATCTGGTGCTATAATAATGCTTTATGTGCTATCTTTGAAGATGAACTAATTTTCACGTCCTATTAATTATTATTTTTTTATTTATTTTTTCTGTTTGTATTTGTTCTATTTTGGTTGGTAAAAAGAAATAAAGTGTTTGTAAAATTCAAAAAAAAAAAAAAATTCTCTGTGTCTCTCTCTCTGTGTCTCTCTCTCTCTCTCTCTGTGTCTCTCTCTCTCTCTCTCTCTCTCTGTGTCTCTCTCTCTCTCTCTCTGTGTCTCTCTCTCTCTCTCTCTCTGTGTCTCTCTCTCTCTCAAGATTCAAGATTCAAAGATTCAAAAAAGCTTTATTGGCATGATAAAAAGTGTTTTACATTGCCAAAGCAGGAAGATTAAATATAAACATTCTGTATAAAATAAAATAAGAGTATCCTATATAAGAAACAATATGTACACATCAATACAGACATAAAAGTGCGAAGTATTGACAAAAGTTCTTAGTGAAAGTGACATGATCCTGTCATAAGTGTCAGTTTGTGTGTGTTGTGTCAGTGTTGTGTGTGTTGTGTCAGTGTTGTGTTGTGTGTGTTGTGTTGTGTTGTGTTGTGTGTGTGTTGTGTTGTGTCAGTGTTGTGTCAGTGTTGTGTCTGTGTTGTGTCAGTGTTGTGTTGTGTTGTGCTGGTTGTTGCTCTTCTGTCGTGACAGGACTTGACGTATCTCGCCGCCAGGTTTGAGCTGATGGGCTTTTCTCCCAGTATGTATGAGATCTTGTCCTGTTGTTGAAACCAGTGTTAATTTCGTCACCTATTTTTAATTTAGTCTTAGTCTTAGTCTTGTGCCAAATGTTATTGTTAGTTTTAGTCATATTTAGTCATTCACATATCTTTTTTTGTTAGTCAAGTTTTAGTCGACTAAAAGTCTCGTCATTTTAGTCTAGTTTTAGTCAAAAGAAAACTCAAGGTATCTTAGTCTAGTTTTAGTCAAAAAAGAACTCAATATATTTTAGTCTAGTTTTAGTCAAAATATTGTAGTCTTTTTTTTAAATAACACATTATTACTGAGATTATTACTGATAAATATTTCAGTAAAAAAAGTGTTTCACATTCAAAATACACTTGTTGAATGATTTTTTGTTGAATGCAAATGTTAAACGTGTCTGTTTCTGATTTAGGAGACACATTCACAAATGATTAACCTGTTCTGAAGAGTAGGCTACTTTATTTTAAACAACACAATTCAAAAGCTGGGGCCCAACAGACTCTGACTGACAACTTAAGGCAACCAAAACAGTTTTAACAAGGCTTTAACAAGGCTCAACAATTAACAATTAACAATTCTGTTGTACTACAGCTGCTGAAACGTCCACTTTAGGAATTAATTAAACAATCAAGTTCAAAGGCAAGATTTGCAACAGAAAGCAAAATCCAAACTATTGAGGGTTATTTAAAGTAAAAGAAAAAAAAAACAAACCAAACTTTAACCAGAGCAGTATTGCATTTATCACTCTAGACTTTGTTAAGTTTTAGAAAAGCACTTCTTTCTAATGTAATTCTTGCTCTGTTGCGGCGGCCACTTGAAAGGTCTCCAGTTAAACTAAAGACCCGCTCTGCAAACGCTTCGGAAGCTGGCATTGCCAGAAGGTCTAATGCCAGGGGTTTCAGTAGTGGATACATGGTGGAGCTTTGAGAAGACCAGAAATCCATGCCAGATTCTTCTGGGTTTGCATGGGACAGGGATTCTTTGAATTTTTGGACCTCTTGTCTGATGGAGGCCTTAGAGGTCTTTGGCTTTGATGATGGCCGATGGGCACTAAAAAACCTGAATCTAGGCCGCTTTTGCAGAGGCGCCTCTGAGACCTCTGCATTTCCAATGTCCTCATCATCTGTCACCTCTTCCTGGTATGGTACACTGCGAGTGATGTACTCTTCAGCTTTACTGAGGAGATTCTGTATGTCGTCATTATCATTGTCAATCAGGGTCTCTGCTGACACACTAGCGTCAAAAAAACAAGCAGCTGCAGCAAGGGGAGAAAAGTTGCTTGCCGACACATCCAGAAAACAGCTGAAGCGTAAATCCATGTTTGCAGACATCTTCTGTGCTAGTGTAGCCACATCCCTGTAGCTCCTGGCATGAGCAAGGGAGAAGTCTGAAAGGTGGCATCTCAAATCCAGTATTGCAGGGACAACCAGGGAGAAACAACACGTGTCACTTTGAAGCACCTTTGTGTGTTCTGCAAATGGAAGGAGCAAATCTTTGAGGATGGCTACCTTCTGCCATTCACTGGGCATCAGGCAGTCCCAGCCCATGGTGTCAGTCACCGATGTCACGTGGTCCTTTACTTCGAGTAAACGAGACAACATCAAAAAAGAACTGGACCATCTGGTTTGACAGTCTTTGATGAGAATGAGTCCACATTGTTCCAGCAACCGTTCTGTGGCAACAGATGATTTGCGAAACTGTCTCACCAGATGCCGGACCTTGTCCAGTAGACGTTTGATTGCTTGTTCCTTTTTGACCATGTTGACAACAAGCTGAAGGGTATGGACCACACATGGGGTCCTCTCCAAGGTTCCATATCTGATAGAAAGTTTAACAGAAAACAACAATTATTTTCATTAAATTCTACAAATAGCACTTTATCACTACATACAATTAATTACATATTTATTTCAATTTTTTTAGATTCAATATCAAATATCTATTACAGTGAACAATCTCTCTATAATAACCAACAGCATTCACAGACTGACCTTTGGTCTGCCTCTTCCTCTTCATCACTATCCTTGGAATCGTTCTCATCAGAACTGTTGTCTTCTTCTTCAACGCGAAATGCAGAAACCATGTTGCTTCCATTATCAGTTATTATCATGATGATTTTTTCCTTTGGGATCCCCCATTCTTCTGTGCATTCCTCCACAAGAGTGACAATAGAATTAGCAGTGTGTGGGTGAACCATTTGCTTTAGGTTTAGTAGTATGTGTTGAGCTTTACTGTCCTGAACATTGAAATAGCAAGCACTGACAGCCAGGAAGGAGGCTGTGAGACCCTTTTTTGTCCATATGTCAATGCCGATGGTAACTTTGCGGGCCATAGCCAGTCTGTTTTTAAATTTTACCTTTTCAGCTAGGTACATTTGGTCCACTAGATTTGTTATTTTGGTCTTTTTTGGCACAGTCAGTCTTTTATCTATTTTCTCCATCATGTTGATGAATTCCTCATCTTCTACTGTCCGTGGAGGGTGGGCTGTCCGAGCTACCCATTTAGCTATAGCCTCCTCTTTAATGCGTTGTTCCTGGGAGTCTGGCTTGTACTTGATGTGAGAAAAGAATGCACCTGACACAGATGGCCTCTCCTCTTTCCTGGCTGGTTGCTTGACCACATCTGGAATCTATTATAAGAATAAATACAATGAGGCCTCATTAAATATAATAATATCAGGAACACAAGTGTTATATTGGAAATAAATAACTTAATGAAAAGCCTAAGATAGATCAAAACTGTAGGTATAATATATATATATATATATATTTCTTTTTTTGTAAGTATTACCAACTGAATGCAAGTTATACATGGTAATTGCACACACCATTATTGGAGCAATATTACATGTAATTGTTCAACTTGATTCCCTTACATATAAATTTTCTTTTAAGCCTAATTACATTAATTTTGATTATGAATGATGTGATTGTGACAGGGGCGTGGGAAGAGGTTTCAGGTTGGGGGTGCTGAGTTTTTTCTGTCACCACTTTTGAATAAGAAAGGCTGTAAAACTTGTCAAAACTCCGTGAATCACAAAAGTATCAGTGAGAACACTCGTTTAAACAGTAGGTATGATAACAAAATTTCCAAACAACCCTAAATTCAAAATGGATCACATTTCTAGACAGAGCAGAAAATTCCCTTTACGACGACACCTGAATTGTGGAAATCAGTTGAGGATTGCGAAAGTTATGATATTTATAATAACGGGGAATATATTAAAATTAGTACACATTAACTACAATAGAAGTCATGTGATCGAAAATGCTAATTATTAAATACAGAGGATGTTTTTTTTTAGAACGACGCCTTGCGTTACAATCGCCAATTTACCCGAGTACAACTCGCCGCAAAT
>NC_136776.1:7289510-7415029 GCF_947034865.1 Barbatula barbatula
CCCAACAAAAACAAATATATCATCTTCAACGAACTGATGGGACTATAACGTCAGACCCGGCGGAAATAAAGAAGCTGGCAGTTAATTTCTACAAAGAACTGTATGATGCTGAGAACTGTGACGCTGAAAGTACTTCTGATTTGCTGAGTGATTTACCTCAGATGGAGGATGAGGGGAAAGATTCACTAGACAGTCAAATAACTTTTCAGGAGATTACAGAAGCAATGCAGCAGTTATCATGTGGACGTTCTCCCGGAATTGATGGACTGCCAGTTGAATTTTATCGTGCATTTTGGAATATACTAGGACAAGATCTATATGAAGTTTTCATTCAAAGTATCAAAAGTGGAACACTTCCTATAAGCTGCCGAAGAGCTGTACTGTCATTGCTTCCAAAAAAAGGGAATCTGGGTCTTTTAAAGAATTGGAGACCAGTTTCTCTATTATGTTTGGACTACAAAATATTGTCAAAGTGTTTAGCAAATAGGTTGAAGTGTTATTTAGATTTATTGGTTCAAAATGACCAGACATATTGTATTCCCAAAAGGTCAATCATGGATAACCTCTTTTTATTGAGGGATGTAATTGACTTTAACCAATTTAATAATTTAGACCTGGGTGTTCTGTGTTTGGACCAAGAGAAAGCTTTCGATCGGGTTGACCATGTGTATCTTCTGAAGGTTTTAAAACAATTTGGATTTGGCAAGGTTTTTATATCGTATATTAAGTTGTTATATTCAAATATTTTTGTGATGGTTAAAGCTGGTGGAGGATTAAGTGCACCAATACCGGTTTTAAGGGGGATTAGGCAGGGTTGCCCACTTTCTGGACAATTGTATAGTCTCGCTATTGAGCCTTTGTTGTGTAGGATAAGGAGAGATCTGAATGGAATTTTACTTCCTGGTATAAATAGTAGTATTAGAGTGACACTATCTGCCTATGCAGACGATATTACAGTTTTTATCAAAAGTCAGAATGATGTTGACATTTTAACAGGAATTATTCGGGAGTATGAGAGGGCATCTTCGGCAAAAATGAACTGGGGAAAAAGTGAAGGGCTGATTATTGGTCAGTGGGGAGTGTTAGGACCTCCAAAATTACCAGGTGGTTTGTTGTGGGCAAGAGAAGGGTTAAAAGTGTTAGGTGTTTTTTTAGGAAATACGGGTTTTAAAGAAAAGAATTGGGAGGGAATGCTGGAAATGGTTAACGCTCGATTGTCAAAATGGAAATGTCTATTACCACAAATGTCGTACCGAGGAAGAGTTCTGGTGGTAAACAACCTGGCTGCCTCTGTCTTGTGGCATAAACTGGTGGTATTGGAGCCACCTGAGGAGTTGATCTGCAGGATACAAAGGACATTGGTGAATTTCTTCTGGAGTGGAGAACACTGGATTCGCGCAGCAGCACTTTACCTTCCAGTGCAGGAAGGAGGCCAGGGTCTGGTGGACGTGAGGAGCAGAATCCATGCTTTCAGAATCCAAGCAGCGCAGAGATTTCTGTACCATAAGGATTTGGTTTGGTCTCAGACGGCAAAGGCGATTCTTCAAAAAGCTGGGGGTCTTGGATTGGATAGACATTTATTTTTAATGAACCTGGAGAAGATAAGCATGCCTGAGCTTTCACAATTTTACCGGGCAATGTTGCTTTCATGGAGAACTGTTTTTAAAGTTGACAGAGAGGTTGATGAACCTGGAAACTGGATTCTAGAAGAACCTTTGTTTTTTAACCCATTGACTCAAACCAGACTCTTGTCTTCTGTAAGGGTAAGAGCAGGCTTACTGAGAAATGGAATCGTCAAGCTGGGACATCTCTTGAATGGCGATGGATGGAAATCGCTGGAGGAAATTAAAGAAATGGCTGGCTTAAGATCTTCACGTTTGGCAGAAAAGTTGATGGAGGAGATTGTCAGCACCTTACCAAGCAGTTACAGAGAGTACATTGGAAGAGGAACTTTGATGGACATGACAAAGGAATGGGAATTCCCAGAAATTAAAATCTCTAATCTCAGGAAGGCCGAACATAATGATGAAGGTGTGGAGTCAATTCTATCCTTTAAAACCCCGCAGCTGGAATATTTTGAGTCTGCATCAAAAAAAGCAATTTACTACTCTACAGTTAAAGCTTTACACCAGATCTCTCTTAAAGGGCAAAAAGCCTCAAAGTGGCCAGGTTTGTTGAAGCCAGATTTCCTTGTGGGGGACAGGTGGAGAGCCCTGTATAAACCTCCCGTAGAGAAGCGCACTGCTGATCTACAGTGGAGGATTATTCACGGGGCGATAGCTACAAACAGACATGTAGCGCACCTGAATCCAGCAGTGGGGGAGCAGTGTAGGTTTTGTGGAATGGTAGAAGATTTGGAACATTTGTTTTTAAGATGCAGTAGGTTGAAAGGTCTTTTTAATCTTCTTCACAAATTGTTTCAAGCATTTGAGGAGGAATTCTTAGAAGAAGTGTTTATTGGGGGTGTGATGTACAAATTCTTAACCAGAAGGGAAGCGTGTTTGTTAAATTATTTGATCGGAACTGCCAAACTAGCAATTTGGAAGACGAGGAAAAATGAAAGGCTAAATATTCTTGGTACTGATGTTGAATTAATGTTCAAATACATCGTAGCTGCAAGGTTAAACATAGAGTTTGTATATTATAATCTGATAAAAAAAGAGGGGAGATTTGAGGATATTTGGTGTTATAAAAGTGTTTTGTGTGTAATTAATGAGGGCCAGTTGGTTCTGAATTTTTAATCCAGTTATTTTTTTTATTTTTTTTAGTGAGTATTGATGATGTTGTGGAATAGTGTTCTTATTGTGTAAACAATAAAGTCTTGTTAAACCTCTCTGTGTCTCTCTCTCTCTGTGTCTCTCTCTCTCTGTGTCTCTCTCTCTCTGTGTCTCTCTCTCTCTGTGTCTCTCTCTCTCTGTGTCTCTCTCTCTCTGTGTCTCTCTCTCTCTGTGTCTCTCTCTCTCTGTGTCTCTCTCTCTCTGTGTCTCTCTCTCTCTGTGTCTCTCTCTCTCTGTGTCTCTCTCTCTCTGTGTCTCTCTCTCTCTGTGTCTCTCTCTCTCTGTGTCTCTCTCTCTCTGTGTCTCTCTCTCTCTGTGTCTCTCTCTCTCTGTGTCTCTCTCTCTCTGTGTCTCTCTCTCTCTGTGTCTCTCTCTCTCTGTGTCTCTCTCTCTCTGTGTCTCTCTCTCTCTGTGTCTCTCTCTCTCTGTGTCTCTCTCTCTCTGTGTCTCTCTCTCTCTGTGTCTCTCTCTCTGTGTCTCTCTCTCTGTGTCTCTCTCAATTATTAGGCTATTAAACACAAATTTTTTACCATTCAGTGTGTATAGCCTACCTTAGGCCTAATGATCTCAGGTGGCCATCCACGATCCTGTATCCACTGTTTGGGCACTGTCCAGGGAAGTTTTGATACGTTGTATCAGAATAGGTTTCTCGTACGGAAAGTTTGTTCGCCTTCATCCACCTCCTAATGGTGGAGTATGATACTCCATACATGTGTGCGATCTTGTGTACTTTAAAACGTTGTTCCAGTAAAAACTGCAGCTGTTCTTTTCCTACTACCATATTTTGTCCACGCTCTGCAAAGTTTACACCAAATTCTGGTGCCAACAGCTCCAAACTGCTGTTTAATAAACTAAAAATGTCGTCTTCTCTTGGCAACGGAACAACCGCAGCTAAACGATAAACAATCTGAACAACATTTTCCAGCCGATAATACATATAATCCGCTTCTTGGGGTCTTTGCAGAAGAACCCTAATTATGGAGTTTAACTGTTCCGATATGTGTTCCAAAAACTCATGGCAGGCTGGCACAACATATCTGATAAGAAAAAATGTATGAAAGTGTGTATACAACATTATTGTCTACAAAAGATTGAGGGTTAATAAATCGTTATTAAATCCTTAGATTACCCATCCATTGCGTCGAAATGAACCCAGCAGGTTTCCGAATTAAAATTAGCTGACCTTGCTCTTATTTGAATCGGGGATCATATGAAAGCCACGCCCACACCGGTGGGAAACCCAATCCAACCCTTTCCATTGACTTTCAATTGCGGGAAGCGGATTTTACATATAAAAACAAAAAAAACAGAACATTGCCTAAAAGCTGTTGCCCGTTCTTCTTACCTCACTAACTACATCCAAAACCTAATCCAAGCATAATTATAGATGATCCATTGATCGGCAGATGCTATGGTGTGTTGTTACGTCAAAAGATAGATACAGTTTTTCTCAATTGCTAAAACACAATATCTGTAAGCTTGCTCCATTTTCTGAAAACATTGAACACAAAACCTCATCTTCAAGAACTATTTACAAAGCCTCTGACTCCTCTTGCAAAATGAAACTTTCGACTCAAAACAGTTTTACCTGTGTTCAAAATCAAACACTGCTCTCAAATCATAAACAAAGTGATCAAAATGATATAGACTATCAAGCAGTCAGTAAACAATACACCAATAAATAGAAAATACATTGTTCAAAACATAGTTCTCAGGGAGAAGTTTATATTTTCCGCTTATACATTTGTTGTTTGATGAATGAAAACATGTTCTATCATAGTAGCTCAAAATTGATCAGAAATTACTATACTCTGCTTTGCTCTTTGCACTTTTTTGGGGGTTCTTCCTCCTTCTACCCCTATTTTTACAGTATTGTACCCTGCATCTCATAAACTTGTCCTTGGTCTCTGGGATAGTGTAATTATTGTTCTTTGTTGATATGAACCTGCAACCACTCAAAATCTATTGAGCATGTCAGTACTGTTCACAAATGGAAAGCACAATGTTCAGGGCCAAACAATTTGTTTATTGTACAGTATACAGCCTTCAATGTACTGTAATATAAAATCAAAAGAGTAAACATGTGATGATCAATGTGCTTCTTGTGTTTGGGCTGGGTCAGGCCAGAGCACTTCATCAACGTCACAAGCAATATTGTCCTTCCTGAGGCAACGGGGGAAGAAGCCTCTTGTGTGCCTATATCACCACAGGCTAAATCCATGGCTTGCAGCAGATTTACTCTTGTGTAGGGTTGTCTATCATAAACTTTCCATCTCCAAGAGGAGAAAAACTCCTCAATCGGATTCAGGAAAGGCGAGTATGGAGGGAGGTACAGGTTCATAAACTGCCCATTGATGTTACAGTTTTTCTGAATTGTTTCTGAAAGCATGCCTCATATTCTCAGAACTCTACACACAAATCAAAAAACACAAACACAATGGGCAAAACCCCTCAATTCTCCTGCAAAATGAAACTTCACATTCAAAACAATGTTCTTTCTTCTCAAAATGGTATTTGTTTTCAAATGACACACACGAACCATCATATGAATAGACATTTATAAGAATCAGTTGAACACTGATGTGCTCTTTATAAAACACTATGATGAATGGAAAACACTTCTCCATTCATCATAATGACTTTGGTCTTTATATGGTTCAGTACTACATACAGTACATAATTGTGTTGTAAAATATTTAATTGACTGTATACAGTTACAGTAAAAAACTATGCTGCATCTTCTCTTCGGTTTGGGTCTGGCCACAGCACCTCATCCACATCACAAGCAATGTTTTTCAGTCCAGTCATGAAAAGCATCAGCTGCTATATCTCCACATGCGTCTTCCGTAGCTTGGAGAAGGGGTATAGGCGTTTGGGACAGGTGTTTACACATGTGATGAGTAAGTGTGGATATTTGAATGGTAGTGTGTTCCTTGTGAAAACAAGAGATTTTTCTGCCCGAAAATTGTGCCAAATGCAGAGAATTGTGTGTAGTGTTTTGAAAAAAGTGTGTTTTAGATCTGCAATGTGAGTGTAAAGCAGGAATTGTGCTTGTAGTTTAGCAGAATTGGTTCAGGTGGTTGGTGAATGAGTTACATGTTGTGGTCATTGTGTCTCAAGGACCAATATTTGTGCGTAAACAATTGAGAAAAACTGTAAACTATTCTCTTACCCGAGCAGCTCGGGGAAAACTGACATTGTCCCACACTAACACATAGGTGGGAATGGGATTCTCATTTAGCTCCTGACCCTGCTGCTCTTGAACCTGTTGCTCAAATAAAATACCTCATAGAATTGCAATAAATCTTAGAAGAAGCTGGGTATTATATGGCCCGAGTGTAACATGGTGATGCAGAACACCATGGTTGCTGATAGCAGCACAGATTGTGACATTGCCACCTCGTTGACCAGGGACTTCAACAATGGCCCGCTGTCCAATCACGTTTTAGCCTCTCCTTCTCCTCTTTCTCTTTCTTGCCCTCCTCCTCCTCTCCCTCTTTCTTGCCCTCCTCCTCTTTGCCCACCTCGAAAACGCACTCGTCCTCTCACATTGTTTCTTCTATCCATTTTCTGACTTTCTCCTTCCCACCTTCAACAACCTGTTTACTCTCTGAGCTTAAATTGGTTGTGTCACATCATTTGAAACAGGTTAAATCAATTTTGAGTGGTTGTGTTCAATCAATGACACTTGTTCTCTATTTGTATTTGATTGTTGCCACTTGTGTTTACCAGTATGGATGACATGTGCATTAGAGTGCAGAATGTGTTTTGAGAATGATAATGTGTTTAGCGTTCTGCTGAGGAGTCTAAGTGAGATTTGCAAATTGTGTTTTATCATGTGAAATGGTTTAAGGTATTGACAACTGTCATGACTCTGGGTCTGTGGTTCAGTTTTTTGCCTGCGTGACTTTGTTTTGTTTCATGTTGAACACGTGGGGAATTGTTTGACAGTTTTCCGCGTGTTCTGTGTCTGCGTCGCCAGCCCCGCCCCCGTGTCTCCCTCACTGGGTTTCCCTCACGACTCCGCTGATCACCCTGTCACCTGTAGCGAGTTTCGCTAGTGCTTCCCGCTCGCGGGTTGCGCTACGCGGCTGTTGCCCATTACGTAATTAAGAGGTTTCCTATTTCATTCCCTCGTGTGCTCTTGTTCTTTGTCAGTCCGTTGTGTGTTTATCCTAGCACTGCCGTTAGCTGACTTCTTGTCCTGTCCAGTCCAGTCGTGTCTAGACTTGCGTTACTAGCCTTCTACTATCTGTCATTAGCGTTATTTATCTAGTCTAGTCTAGTTTGGTTCTTCTAGTATTGTTATTTTCCCTAGGTAGTTTTGTGTTTTCATCTTCATCTGCCCACTAGTTTCCCGCCGGCGCTCCAGTGACTCCCTGCATCGGCTGCTCACGAAGCTCTCCCACCAGCTCCCCGGGACTTTACCCAGCCACGCCGTCTGGGACCCTGGAGCATACCCTGCCTAGCACCAGACCCTGCCTCTACCGTTGCGGTCCGCAGCCGCCGTCGAGAACCCGGATTCTCCGGGTGTGACAACCCCCTGTGCTGCAGACGCTTCGATAGAGGATCTCCTGAGAGTTCTCCCTTCGGGGTCATTCATCTCTCCCTTCGGGGTCATTCATCACTCCCTTCGGGGTTTTTGTCTCTCCCTTCGGGGTTGTGTATGCTCTCTTGTGTCCCCTGTGGGCAGGGTAAATAAAACCAGCTGTTTCACCGCAATTGGGCCTCTCTCCGTTCTTCCACCATGACAGAACGGACTGACCATACCCGAGGCCCAGCGGAGACGGACCCTGTCCGGATGGCTATCCAGCAACAGGGGGTCCTGTTGGGACAACAGGCAACTCGCTTAACCGCAGCCTCCCAGGGGATGGAATTCCTATCCGGGCAGATGACAGAACTGCGCGCTGCCCTGCAGGAGGTCCAGGGGGCTGTCGCCAGCGGTCGAGGTCCAACCATCACCAGCCCGCCGGAGCCGGAGCCTCATATCAATCTTCCTCCCCCCTATGACGGAGCGCCCAATGCCCGCCGCCCTTTCTTGGCCCAGTGTGGGCTCGTGTTTACCCTGCAGAACCGCCGCTACGCCCGGGAGGACACAAAGGTGGCTTTCGTCCTGAATCTCCTCACCGGGCCAGCCCGCGACTGGGGAGTTGCCGTCTGGGAGGCTGAGGCTCCCTGCTGCTCTTCTTTTGAGGCCTTTAAGGCTGAGATGACCCATCTCTTCGACCGGTCAGCCAGAGGTGATGAAGCGGCGTCCCAGCTCTCTCGTCTTTCCCAAGGGAGGTCATCCATCACTGACTACTCCATTCGGTTCCAAACCTTGGCAGCAGCTTGCAGCTGGAATACAGCTGCCTTATGGGCACGGTTCTTAGAGGGACTCCACCACTCTATCGCAGACGAGATGGCCACCCTTGACCTTCCCGAGGATATGGAAGCACTCACCAACCTGTGCCTCCGAGTGGAGAGCCGACTCAAGCGCCGTCGCCTTAGACAACGCTCACCACCCCCTTGGCGTATCCGCGACACACCGTCCCTGCCGGTCACAGCCCCTCCTGCCGTAGGACCCGAACCCATGCAACTGGGCCGTACCCGCCTCACTCCACAGCAGAAGGAACACCGGATTTTGCATGGGCTATGCCTATACTGCGGAGGTCCGGGTCATCAAGCCATCCAGTGCCCAGTAAAAGCACGCGCCCACCCGTAGTTCGGGGAATCCGTGTGGGCGCCATCCCTACTTCCTCCCCGACCTCACGCACCGTCTTGGACTTCCGTGTCTCCTACGGGGGACAGGAACACAGTGGACAAGCTCTTCTGGACTCGGGTGCGGAGGGCAACTTCCTCGACGCCTCCACGGCTCGCCAATGGGGGATTCCTCTTCGAGCGTTGCCTCAACCCATCCCGGTCTGGACGCTGGCGGGTCCATCTTTTGCCACCATAACTCACGTCACCCACACGTAAGACTCTTTCTTTCTGGTAACCACTGTGAGATGATTGAGCTGTACATCCTAGAGTCCCCCAAAACACCTATCATTTTAGGGCACCCATGGTTGTCACAGCATAAGCCTCACGTGGATTGGGTTAATGGTTCCATTCTGGCCTGGAGCCCCTCTTGTCATGCATCTTGTCTTGGTCCTGCCCTGTCTCCTGTTTCTGTCTCCCCTGTTTTGCAGGTAGAAGCGGCCGACATAACCGGGGTCCCGGAGGAATACCACGGTCTGCGCTCGGTCTTCAGCAAAGCACGCGCCACCTCCCTACCTCCGCATCGCCCCTACGACTGTGCCATTGACTTCCAGGCACTTCTCCGCCTAAGGGTCGACTCTATTCCCTTTCCGGTCCTGAAAGAGAGGCCATGGATAAGTACCATAAGTTCTTCCACCATGACAGACAACAGACTGCACAATTAGCTAAATAAGTTCAGGCAACTGAGAACTTTGTTCAGCCAATGGGTTTTAGTGTTTTAATAATTGAGAAAAACTAAGTCCTTTTTTAAATCTTGCTTGAAGGTCTGACAATTTTTAACCCTTTATTAAAATGTCAGGAACATCTGAAACGATGCACAGATATCACTTTGCTTAATAAACAGTTTAAGATGTTTGGATATTTTTAACATTTTAAAGCAGTTACTAGGCTATATTACTGATCAATTAACTTTTAATTCTCTTTTTTTATAAATTCTAGTTTTTTTGTGGTTAATTGCAATGACATGGTGTTTTCACAAGACAATTCGTTTCTTTAGTACCATTGGGGTTCATTGCATATACACTGAAAAAAAGGAAAAGCTGTTTTGCTGAACATATTAAAACAAAACACTTACAGTCTACTTAATAATTTTATGTTTAAAATGCAAACACAATTGTATTGTGTAACGTCTAAATGAAATTCAACACAGTCATCAAAACATAATATGGTCACTTTGCAAGAATATGTTCAAATTGATTAAGATGTCCAACAAATGGTGTTCATGTAAAATGATTTTTCCGTTGTTTGATTTACTTGATTAAAATTAGCTCATGTCACACAATTACTTTGTATTTTCATAGAAACTTAATTCAATTGCATACAATTAAAGTAATTCATTCTTTTTAAGTAGGCCTACATAAATATGATTGATTGCATTAGTGTTATATTGTTGAATATTGACTGAAAAAACATGTATGCAATGAAAAATTATATTTATACATATTCTTAATAATATTATTACAAATAATTATTGCTTGTTTTCCGTTTTTATTTAAAAAATTACTTTACCATGTTCCCTAATATTTTTCTGACAAATTGCTGACATACCACTTTAGGCTTTTTTATTTAAAAAACATAAAATGTTCACAGACCAGAAGTAAGCCGCTTTCGGTACACGTTTGCGTGGGAGCAAGGTGCACGAGAGCATCAGCGCATGCGCTTTGAAAACTAGGACCGTTGGTCTGGGCGAGGACGCTTGAGGGGGCTGACTGATTTGTTTCCAGAGCTAGTTAAAAGGTAAGAATTTAAGTAAATATCGTATGATATAAACTAAAAATGCAGTCATTGTCAGAGTAAATGCAACAAATAGTGTTTAAAGATAAATCATGTCGACGGTCTATTTCTTCGAATTCTTTTTTTGAGGAAAGTCAACGTAAATATTTCTCGTAGTTTATCACACGTATTCGACGTGACTAAATCAGTCATAAATGTTAATTATTCATCAGGCGAATAATATTAGGCTAACGTTACCTGTCCATACCTTGACTAAAAGTGTTTTGTGCTGAGGTTTGATAGGAAAGAATGCGTTTTGTAGCCTATACGTTCTTATATCAGGGCCTGGTATTGGTAATGTACAGCAAGTGAATTAGACAACCTAACGTTAACGTTTAGTATTAACAAAAAAGGGGAAACCTTAGCTTCCAAAATCACTGCTGTGTGTTTTTAGGACCGTCTTCCACTATATGTCGGCGCCATTATCATATAACAGTAATGGGCAAAAGCGCCGTCTATGTCTGTCTAAAGGAACGGTGTGAAGTTGACTGATATACCGACTGTGACGTAACGCATCGTCAGCTTAGTTTCTCGTGTTGTTGGCACCACTGACGCTTCGACATAACCACACCGACAAAGTTAAACATACAGTATGGTTTTAAGTTCAACTTAATGACCTATAAACGTCCTATAATGTCCACAATCATAAAATATCTCCCACAGCCAGGCTTTACATTATAACATTAAGATTTCACATTAATGAAATTCTGCAAGGCAGGTTACATGGTTTTTACTTTGAGATGGATAGCATAATTAATATAAAGTACTGTCACAAAGGTTATTTTATGGTATGCTATGGTTTTTAAAAGAAAATGCTACTTAAAGGTGAACATTTTGGGAATAACTGATTTTTGTTCAAAATGTATGTCAAATTAACCAACATTTACTTTTATTTGAAAGAGTACTGTAATTAGTTACTCATAAATAACAACAGTTAATGATTTTGTCTATTATGACTAATTTCTATTCTTTATCTCTTTTCAGTGACATTTGCTGTACATGTGGAAGTGCAAAGCCTGTTCAGTTGTTGTACAAAGTAGGTTTAAACTTCTGCGGCATTATAGGTTAAATCACAGACATTTTGGACATACTAGTCGTTTTCCATGTGTTTATTCAAACTGCCCCTGCACATTTAGAACATGAAATGCGCTTAGAATTCTTTTAAACAGATTTCATGTGATTGAAACTAGACAGAAACAGTTTAAAATATAATATTCAGTTGCCATATATGTAATTGTGGAGGACTTAACTTGGAGAAAGATTACTGGGCTCATATTAATGGACATCTTAAGAAAAATGAATTGATAAATTGTATGTTTTTAGGTTGTAACTTTAAAACTAATATCTGTGGTACGTTTAAATCTCATAAGAACAGAAAACATCATTCTTTTTCAGTGAAGGATTTTAAACCTGGGATAGTAACTGCAACAGTAGCTACACAAGAGTCAGATTTTGCAGATGATGTTGAAAGAGATGATGTCAACTGTAGTTCAAGTAAGTGAGCAAATGATGATGATGTTGCTACCATATCCTAATATCTTTTGTTTATTGCCAAACGCGCTTCATTTCAACTCTTTGCTGCCTCACTTGCAAAAGTCGCATTGCATAAACACTGGCAGACACCATGAGCTGGTAAATAAACACAACATGGGAGTGTGTGCGAATAGGGGTCATGCTTTTGGGATTGGGGTGGAATTTTCCCCAGGATTTGTTTGTGGGAGCGGGACAGAAGAGGTTTTAAAATCCACTCACGTGTCAACCTTTGGTGCTGATTACAACCGGGTGCCTGTAAATTATCCTACACTTAACATTGAATGAACATTAATAATGTCATTATGTACACTAAAGTCTCCAGGCTAACGGAATCTGACATCAACATTTTAATAATTCAGTAACCATGATTTTCCGTCATTATATGCTTGTGTACCTCAACTTTTTCACCCCAATGTTTTTGCATCCCTGAATATCACCATTTACATTTCAGTACGTTTCACTTTAGAAAATACAGATAATAGCTTGTTTGATACATTTTTATAAACTTTTAGTGAATGAGACCCATTGTGCTCTTTATTTTTATTATGTTTTGAGTAATGTTTGTTACTAACCTTTCTTTTTCTGCTCTGGCTAATTTTCTTTAAGGATGACATTGATGCAGCTCGTGAACTTGCCATCAAAGGACTCTGTATCTATCTTAATGAGGACCCTAAAGATCTCATTCAGAAGTATGTGGTGAGTAGTTATAGCTTAACCAATGGACTGTGTAGCAACACATTACTACATCTAAAAACCATGGTGTCATCAAATATGCACACTGCAGCATACATTTAGTCACTAGAAATATTGTTTATGTGTTAACTACAGATTCCTCTTGTGTTCTATCTTTAGGACATGGATGAAGATCTTTTACAGAGTGCCTTTGAAAAGACCACCATGGGCATCTTCGTGATAAGGGACACTGCTGACAATGAAGCCCATGATGTCGGAATTGTGCAAGAGGGTGTGGCAGTGCTTCATGATCTCGACAGTGTGGCTTTTGCAACGTCAATGTTGTTCGGTCTAATTTATGCTCTTAACCTGCAGTACCCCAAAAAGTTGCGTTTTACTTTAGAAATTCTTCAAAAACTCATAATGGAGTTGGATGGAGGGGAACTCTCTATCAAGGCACAACATTTCAAATCTAAGCTCCACCAGTGAGATGGACCGCCTTTGAATGGCTGCTGAGACCCCAGAAAAATTCCAGCAGTCCTCACGCAAGACACCACTGCAGAGTGTAAACCGTGATCTCATCGTCTTTTAGACTGTTCCTTAATCCTAAAAGACTCCCGACTAATCCGTTTTTGTCTGTATGTGGCCCTTCTTTTTATACTGCAAATGTTGATTGATGAGACAGTTGATTATATGACATATGGATGAAATAGCATAATACATTGTTTATAGTTTGGGTAAGGGTCTGATACTGTCATGATTATTTTTACATTTAACAGTAAATAATAAAAAATGTTCAAGCTATGATGTTTAGCAGAGACTGCAAGTAGATTTTATTTATTAATCTACATGTAAGTTTTTAAATGCAAGTTTTTTTTCTTGGGTACAGTTTTGAGGTTTAAGAGAGCAGTAATTTTATGAAATAAAGTTATATATGCTAAGTTTTTGAAAACAATGTTCTTTAGACATGTTATTTAAATGATGCATTGTTACATTGATTAAATAAAGGCTTTACAAAAGGTTTTTTGTTTTATTGAAATAAAACAGTATACAACAACCCATTAAATCTAATTTAAGTGAAATTGTCAAAATTATGTTAGAACAACCTAATTCAATTGCACAAAACTAACATGATTGCAGCATATATCTAAAATAATTGAATTATGTTAGTAGAACTTAAAAAGACTATTTACACGTTACCTTTTGAAAATACATCTGATTAACTCGATAGCATTATAATGAAATTACATAATAATAATAATAATACGTTTTATTTATATAGTGCCTTTCCAGAGCTCAAGGACACTTTACAATAAACAAACAACAAAAAAAGGTGGTTGACAAAGACAGCAGACAAAACAACAGTAGATAAGAATTGGGTGAATGGGCAGCACATAAAAAATAAAAAATAGAAATAATAATTATGAATTGTGACATTCTGAAAAAAGGTGAGTTTTGAGCATGGATTTGAATTCAGAGAAAGTGTTAACAGAACAGAGAGATCGGGGGAGAGAATTCCACATTTTGGGTGCAACAACACTAAATGATCGGCCCCCCATTGAAGCAAGGCGATGCCGAGGGACAACGAGAAGGCAAGAGTCAGAGGATCGTAAAGTGCGAGTCGGGGTGTAGGGGAGGAGCAGGTTGAAGAGATAAGGAGGAGCCAAGCCATGCAGAGATTTAAAAGTGAGAAGGAGAATTTTAAATTTAATACGGTAAGCCACCGGGAGCCAGTGAAGATCATGCAGAATTGGGGTGATAAGTGCAGAACGCTTGGTGTGGGTTAATATTCTAGCAGCAGAGTTTTGGATATATTGCAATTTGGAAATGGAGCTGACAGATAAGCCGATGAAAAGTGCATTGCAGTAATCAGGGCGTGATGTGACAAAAGCATGGATGATAATTTCTGCATCTGAGGTACTAATGAAGGGACGGAGGTGAGCGATACGGCGTAGATGAAAGAATGCTGATTTAGTGATAGAATTAATGTGAGAGTGGAAAGATAGAGACGAGTCAAAGATAACACCGAGATTTTTAACAGTGCTAGATGGTTTGATATGAGAGCCAGCGATCTCACAGGTGAAATTGGTAGGAATGTTCTTAGTGACTGACGGAGGTCCGGTGAAAATAATCTCAGTTTTGTCCATGTTTAGTTTTAGAAAATTTTAATGGAGCCAATCTTTTATATCATGCACACAAGTAGAAATTTTGTCGGGTGTGATAGATAGAGTTGGTGTACAGGTAGTATATATTTGAATGTCATCAGCATAAAAATGATAATTTAAACCGTGACGGCGGAGGATCTGACCAAGAGGTATTATGTAAATTATGAATAATAATGGCCCTAGAACGGATCCTTGGGGGACACCTTTTTTCAGTGGGACAGTAGGTGAGCGGAAATCCTGAAGTGAAATGTAGAATAGCCTGTCAGAGAGATAGGAAGAAAATCAAGAAAGAGCTGCACCAGAAATACCCACATCCGAAAGGCGAGAGATTAGTAGTTCATGGGAGACCGTATCAAAGGCAGAGCTGAGGTCCAGCAGCAGGAGCATAGACAGAGAGCCAGAGTCACCAGAGCGAAGTAGATCATTCATAACCTTAACTAGGGCAGTTTCAGTACTATGTAGAGGGCGAAAACCAGATTGAAGCGGATCGAAAAGATTATTTTTTACTAGAAAAGACTGGAGCTGGGAGGCAACAGTACTTTCTAATAATTTAGCTATGAAGGGTAGATTTGAAATAGGACGGTAATTAGATAAAACTGAGGGATCAAGGTTGGGTTTCTTGAGAACAGAGGTAACAGCAGCAGTTTTGAGTGGCAGAGGGAATATAGCAGAGGTAAGAGATGCATTGATGAAGTGAGATATAGGTGCAGAGATAACTGAATGGCAAAGTTTCAGAAGAGGAGTAGGAGCAGGGTCGAGACGAGACGATGAAGGGTTGGATTTCAGGATTAACTCAGAGACAGAGGAAGGAGAAGTCAGAGAAAAGAGAGGCAGGGATTGACCAGGTTGATTCGGCAGACATCTAATATTCGTGGCATCATTAGACAGGCACTGGTTTACAGCATCTGTCTTTTCTAGCAAGTGAGCCAAGAATGAAGTGCAAAGTTCATCAGAAGCTAGGGCGACATAAGATGGAGGTTTTTGTAAGTTTGTTTATTGTGTTAAATAATGCTTTTGGCCTGTTGCTTGATTTATTAATTGTAGCAGATATAAAAGAACGTGCCAAGTTGTAGTTTTTGACATGTTCAATAAAAGCTGAATGGTGAACAGCCAGGCCAGTTTTCCTATAGTAACGCTCAAGTCGTCTACCAGTGGCCTTTAAGATGCGAAGCTCAGGAGTGTACCAAGGAGACGAATGTGTGGAAGGGACCCTTCTGATCTTAACAGGAGCATGCTTATTGTGGAGTGATAGTTAGAAAATATCAGGCAGGGAGAAGAGATATCGAAGACATCAGAGAGATTAGAAGAGACAATGGACGAACAAAACGATGCCGTATCAACAGCTTTGAGATTGCGGTAGGATATAACAGTTGTTGAACATTTCTTACGGGTGGGCAGGCTGAAGCTAAAATCAAGAAATGTATGATCAGAAATGCCAGTGTCAGTGGAGGCGATGGAAGAGATATTGGCCCTTGATGTACAGATCAAATCAAGGGTATGACCACGTGAATGCGTAGGAAAATTAACATGCTGAATCAGATTAAAACATTCAAAGACAGAAAGTAACTGACTGGTGCTAGAGCAAACATCATCAACATGAATATTAAAGTCACCAAGCAGTAAAATGGGAAATGACAATGAGCAGGCAAGGGTCAAAAGTTCACTGAGTTCTGAAAAGAAGTTGGACAGGACCTTAGGAGGTCGATTGAGCAAGATTATTATTAGGGAGTCCGCCTTCAAAACCATGTACTCAAAAGTATCGGTGTCGTGAAAATCAAGTTGCTTGATTCTGAGGTTGTCACTATGGATGATAGCAAGACCACCCCCTTTGCCACGGAGTCGCGGTCTGGACAGATACTTATATCCATCTGGCGTAAGTACATTTAAATGTAGAAAATCTTCAGGTACTTGCCAAGTTTCGGTGAGAAGAAAAATGTCAAGTTTATTGTCAGTGATCATTCCGTTGAGATAAGAGGCTTTGTCTGTAATCGATCGACAGTTCAGAAGTGCAAAGTGATGATGCGAGAGGTTCGAAATAGATGTATGTTGATGATCGCTTCCAGTGAGGTAGATCAGAGAGTGCTTAATGGTGGGACCGGCAGGTAGTTGTCTAGTTGTTGGCGATAGTCTATTGTTGGTCCAGATGCATGGAGGAGCATCAGGTTTTAAACAATAGGAACTCACGAATGTGCGCAGCGAACGGTGTATGTATCTTGGGCGACGAAGAATCCCAAGTCGCTGACAGTATTCATACGTCCTCGGATCAAGACGCGGGTGGCAGTTAAAGGCCCTCAGTTGTGATGAAAAATATTTTATATCCATTACAGACGCAGGACAGGAAATGAGGCAGAGGAAAAAAGAAAAATATGTTTTTGCCCAGAGCATGTTAATACTGAGAAAGTGAGAGCCCAATCACAAGCAGAACCACGTTAGCCAAACCCTGAATAACACTTCACCAAAACAGCGGACTAAATAGGAGGCAACGCACCCAGATAGTAAGCAGTAAACAAACAGCGCAACTGACAGAGAGAGCGGTAACTCACCCATCCGAGGAGCCGAGCGTGGTAGCGGTGTAACAGGGTAGAGAGCTCGCAGCAGCCCGATGGCAAACTTATCAACAGTTCAGTTCAGAGATCAGCAGTGAAAAAATTATAAACAACATAAACAACACTGTAAAATATTATACATTCACACTTACCTTCAAATGTGGGAAATAACTCGTCAAGTCTCCATTCTCTAAGCTTATTTTTTACATATTCATCCATCTGAAAAAATTCACAAGACATCTTAGCATTCTAGACACATTCATATAAATCCTCAATGACGTAAAGTGGCATGTAAATAATAATCTATATTAGATGCAAAACAGTCTAAATGACCATTTTTTAATCAGGCCCCTCCATTTATTTTGCATCTTAACTCTTCATATAACAATTGTGGTCGCTGTCGTTGGATTCCAAGCTTATTCGATACAATCTTTTATAGAAGCATAACGAACTATACCATGCACACAGAACCAGCAGCATGCTAACGTTAGATTTAAAACTTTCAAATCGAAACACTGGCGACTAAAAACTTATATTAAATAAATAAATGGTAATGAAGTGAATGTCTGATATATTCAAGAGAAAGGAAAATGAACGTCATGATATAACGTTACGTTAGTTATCTTAATGGGTCTAATCATGTCTGTCTGCTTAAAAGCAGGTTGAACGTTTAAGACAGCTAAAAATATAGTATTTTCTGTGTGAACAAATAAATTGTGATTTAATGAATGAATAACTACACGAAAATTGTCGAAAACTGAAAACTTGCTAGGCGGGAAATTTTTAGGGCAGCAAGGCCAACCGTATAAATAACCGCAATTATAACAAACATTTTACATTACATTTACATTTATTCATTTGGCAGACGCTTTTATCCAAAGCGACTTACAAGTAGTTTTATACAGTGACACATTACTGCAGAGCAATCAGGGGTAAGGTGTCTTGCTCAAGGGCCCTTCAGTCATGACCTGCTGGCACTGAGATTTGAACCAGCAACCTTCTGATCACAAGCCCAATGCTCTAACCCTCTCACTTCCCTGAGCAGACTCCGTTTACTAATTGCGCAGCACATCCGCCAACAAAAAATAGTCCTTAAGCCCGAAGCGTTGGGTATTTAATTGTCGTCAAGAAAAGAAGACTAAAAGGCTTATTTAAAAAAATAGTGAAGCGTTTTCATTACATGTCCCAAGAAACTTTACAAGTTCCCTCTCACTTGTCGCTCCCACTGGTTACTGCGGGATACATGCTGATTTAACCCCCAAAGTTCACCTCAGGCATTTTCACATTTAACGCTATTTCGTTGTTTTTTCCCCAAACACATTTCTGCCAAAAGCCGCAATATTCTGTCAAGCACCGCAAACGGTAGGCGGAGTATTATCAACACCGAGGAAACCTTCGGAACCTTTTTAACGTGACGTGCATGCTTTTTTTAACGTCCGCATGAACAACATAAAAAAAAAATATATATATATATATATATATGGTGTGATGTCAGGCTTAACAAGTGTGTTCAACTTAATAAAAATTATTCTATATGATAATCATTTAGTGGGAAAGTTTTATTTTGATTCAGAATCATGTTCCGTATCAAATGACATTAAAAACATTGTATTCAATTATACACAATGGAGGATTTTATTTGAAGTTTTCATCCTGTTTACCCGTTTCAAAAAATTGGTCCCTCATACAGACATTTAAAAAAATCATAAAAATATCAAATCGAATTGTTTTCTGGAAACTCTATCAGATTCTTGTTCTATGTCTCCCCAAGTACCATTGTGGTGATTTTTGGCTTCTTTCACTGTTTCATTTTTAATAACTGCACACCAAAGTCATGAACAATCTTTCTTAAAGGCATATTTAAAAAATCATAAAAATATCAAATCGAATTGTTTTTTGGACATTCCACCAGATTCTTGTTCTATGTCTCCCCAAGTACCCTTGTGGTGATTTTTGGCTTCTTTCACTGTTTCATTTTTTAATAACTGCTCACCAAAGTCATTTACCATACTATTCCCGTTTACATTTTTGTCTTTGGGGTCAATATGACCCCATAATGTATATAGGGATAAGGGATGAATAAAAACATATTTTGTATATACAACTGATATATTCTTTCTTCCATTTACTTTCAATCTGTCAGCTAATGCTGTGTTTTGGGGCACATTAATTACTTTTTTATCAGTTTATAGCTAAATTCCCCAACTACACCATGATATGCTTGCTAATGAGTGCTTCGTTGGTAGTAAATGTCATTGTTATTATTGTGTTCATTAGAATATGACTACAGATTATATTAGATTAGATTCCATTTTGTTGTCACTTTGCAAAGCAGGATACATTTAGTTGGCACTCTATGTACAGTTGGTTATATACAGTTTGTTATTATGTACAAAGTAATTAATCAGGTGTTCAGTCTATCCAAAATACAAAAAAAGGTGGAACTGGATTTTCTTCAAGTGAAGAAAAACATTAATTGTGTGTTTTACATACAGAATTGTCTTCAAATCATTTGGAAAGGTAAGAACTATTCTTCAATGTTTTTATTTTAATTAAAGTAATTTATCATTTTTAACATTATATTAAGTTCAAGCTAAATGTAATTTCTGCTTTGTAATAGACATGTAATTCACACTTATGTATGTCAACCAAAAAAATTGATTTTGCAGTCCAAAAAAACATACATATCTTTTGAGGATATTTTGGGGGCGGAACTCTGCACAGTTTTGGGTGTACCAAATACATCTCAAAATAGATATAAACTAAAAAGGCATACAAAGATGAAAATATGAAAAAGGTCCAAACAGAGGAAGATGCAACAGAGGCTGAAGGTGCACAAGCTTCATGGAAAAGAACATACTAAGAAGAAGGACATCGTACAAGATGTGGAATATTTGAAAGCAGAAAAGGGTAATAAAGAATCAGAAAAACCTAAAGAGTTTGGGCAGGACTGTCACGCTAATAAGAACAGTGGAGGCAAATGCAGGTAATCTGGTTTATTGTAAAGAGTAATCCAGCTAAACAATTTAGCCGTAAATAATCCTCAGTGACAGTCCGAGAGTTCACAGACAGAGTCCGAAAGGAAGAGTAGCGCAGGCAAGTCCAGGGCAACTCGGTAGTCCAGAGGATCAGAGAGGTGATGTGGTAATTCCAACAACAAGGCGTGAGACGAGAACTGGAAACATAAACACGGGTAACCGGAGCTGCAACACAGGGACACGAGGATAGACTGCACAACACCGGAGACAACGATCTGACAACACAAGATGTTCAAGGTGAGTATATATATACAATTGATGATGAGAATCAGCTGGCGCTGATTCTCCCTGAGGATCATCAGTGACCACGCCCACAACAATGCAGTAAACACATAAAAACAGTGCAAGGAGGAATCAATGAATCTCTCAACCGTGACAAGGACAAAGTAAAGAACGTGGACTCAAAGGAGTTGAGCAAAGTGCTAAAAGAGAAAGATGGAGAGAAAGATGCACAAGAGGTTGAAGCCGCAAAGGAGGAAGAAGTAACACAAGAGTTGACTACATTTAAAAAGGATGATGAAAAAGAACACATGAGCGAGGAGGACTTAATACAAGAGGTTGAAGATTTAACAGTGGACAATGCACATGAAATGAAAAAAGATCCAGCAGGAGGAAGATGTAAGTGATAAGATGATAGTTTTTACTTTTAAACTACACATTTACTGTATACTACCAGTATGCTGGTTTTGATAACCACCACTGAAACACAAATGAAATGATTTAAAAATGATTTGGATATCTATTATGCTTATTCTTTTGTAGGTCAACAACAAAGATCACAGGGTGGAAGACAGTGACAGTTGGAGGGACACCGTTGATGATGTCAGTCTTGAAAGAGAAGATGAATTCTTTACAGAGAGTGTTCCTGCACCGCCTTCTTTTTTTTATTCCTCAAACTGCCTGGGAAACACTAAGAAAAAATTAAAAAAATGATCACTTTAAGGGGTTGCAGTGGACTAACGTTATCTCTTCAGGCATTCGCACAGTCCATCCATATTGCAGTTTTGCTTTTACAGGCCACATGGTTAAAATACAAGGATCAACCAGGTATGCACCTGTTTTTAAATGCTCTGGCTATTGCATGTTTACTGACTGCCCAGTAGAAGTTAAAGTTGTTGTGCACAGTGAGAAAACACTTAAAGCACATGTGTCCTTCAGAGGTGACATGTCAGTGCACAATAAAAGAGAGCTCCAAAGGCGACCTGTCAGAGCTGATGCCCAAAAGGAAATAAGTCAGCAATTGCAGACAACACTACCAAGGGCACTCTACCTCCAGAAAATGGAAATCCTTAGGGAATCTGTGGTAGAATCTGGCTGTCGAGATGAGGCGCCTTCGCCAGGTGTTTTGAAATCCATTTCCTGTAGACAAAGAATGAAGGACCGGAAACATAAAAATGAAACTCTTAGTCTCCGGATGAGGTAATACAGAAAGTGATCCTTCATCCGAAGGGTGTGATGTTTTGGTCCAAGAAAAGCATTGATATATTCCACCAAAGATGTAAATACGACATTGTATATCTTGACGCAACAGGAAGCATTGTGAAGAAAAGTAAACACAGCACAGGTCCTTTTTACATATATGAGCTAGTGGTCAGAAACCCCAATAAAGGTTCCTCTCCTTTTCCAGCAGCTACCTATGTGACCTGTGACCACACAACCTCATCTATTCTGTATTTTCTCAGTGCTTTCTGTTATGGATCACAGAGGAGAACCCAAGTGCAGGCAGCGAAACAGGGATGAAGGGGTTGAACAAGGACTTTAATATATACAGAAAACAGGAACAAAACAAAAACCCACGAGGGAGTAACAAAACAGTACACAATAACAAATATGATAAACTGATTACTAACACTCAACAAGAACTCAATATAAAACACTTAGACTAGACTATACTTTACTTGACAAGGCTTCAAGGACACAGTAAGGTGTACAGGCAAGGTAACACGTACAACGAACCAGCACAAGACAATAGACAAGAGGGCATTATATAGGGAAACTAACAAGGGAGATAACGATGGGCAGGAGTGGGTAAAGAGACACAGGAGGAAAGCTATACTAGGAACGAGAGGGGCGGGGCCAAATGACGAGACAGGAGAGAACGCATATTAAGTCCTGATTGACAATAATATGTTTCTCTCCACATAAAACACGTGGGTCTGTCATGATTCTGCCCCAGACCAGAAAATCAAGACAAGAGCAGGCAGAATCATGACAGCTTTCCAAACAGATCATGCCAAGCAATATGGTCACAAAAACATCCGTCTACTCATGATAATATGTGATGGATCCATGGTCCTCATGCATGCCATTTCACTCGTCTTCTGCCAAACCAACCTCAATGCATTGCTCCAAAGTTATTATAGAATGTTGACAGGGAAAGGCACTGCTGAAGACTTTGATCTTCCTGTCCTCCACCGCTGTCTAAGTCATATAATGAAAAATGCTAAATCCCTGTGCAAAAAGCAGTAAGTAAAATCTTTTTTTTAAAGCAGATAACGTACTCGGTTACTTACGTAACCTCGGTTCCCTGAGATACGGGAACGAGTACTGCGTAGCAAGACGCTATGGGGAAAACTCCTTTTTCTCCGATGACTGAAGCAATGCAAAAGCGCAGTGAAAACTGCACGGTGATTGGTTGGAAAAAAGCAGAGCTTTAAACAATCGTAGCGGAGCTGCCGGACCAATGGCGATCGCACCCGCCAAAATGGGCGGGGCTTATGGCTATATAAGCAGACACATTGCCGTAGGGTCTTCAGGTTACTTCGACTGAAGCGACGACACAGCAGCTCGTAGCACGGCAAGGAACGCCTTGGCTCGGAGACGGGGTAAAGCAGGGAAACCCTGAAATGCGGAGAAGGCCAAGCTACAAGGTGGCCTAGACCGGTTATTGTCCCAAAGTCATTAAGTGCTGGCATGGCTATAAGCCAGGGCTCAGCGACCTAAATAGCAGAAAGGACCCGGGCCTGAAGGGCCGGAACGTCCAGATTGTAAAATCTTGTAAAAGTGGACGGCGAAGCCCAGCAGGCTGCCGCACAGATATCTTTTATAGAGACACCGCTATACCATGCCCAGGAAGAGGCAACGCTTCTAGTGGAATGGGCTCTAACTCTCGTGGGACATTGAAGGCCCAAGGAAGAGTAAGCCAGCGATATAGCCTCAACTATCCACTTTGATAGTCTATGTTTCGAGACCGAGGACCCTTTGGTGCGGTCGCCGAAGCACACAAAGAGCTGTTCAGACCGTCTGAATAGGGCGGAGCGCTCAATGTATATTTTTAACGCTCTGACTGGGCAGAGCAGACTAAGCTCTGGATCCCGCTCTGAGGAGGGGAGAGCAGAGAGCGAAATAAACTGTGCTCTGAACGGAGTAGAGAGCACCTTAGGTACATAGCCATGTCTTGGTTTGAGAACGACTCTTGCTCGTTAGGCCCAAATTCCAGACAGGATGAGCTCACAGAGAGAGCCTGTAGGTCACTCACACTCTTCACCGATGCTAAAGCGAGAAGCAGAGCGGTCTTGAGCGTTAATGAACGGAGGTCCGCAGATAGCAGAGGCTCAAAGGGAGGACCCTTTAGAGCCCTCAGGACCGTGGGCAGATCCCAAGAAGGAACTGTAAGAGGGCGAGGGGGGTGTAGCCGCCTGGAGCCCTTCAGGAAACGAACGATAAGATCGTTCTTGCCCACTCCTTGTCCTCCGATGTGGGTATGTGAGGCTGAAATAGCCGCCACATAGACTTTGAGTGTGGAAGGGGCACGGCCGTTATCCAACAACTCTTGTAAAAATGACAGTATCAGTGATATGTCACAGGACACTGGGTCAGCGCCGCGTGGTGCACACCAGGAGGCGAAGACAGACCATTTGAGGGCGTAGAGACGTCTAGTAGACGGAGCTCTAGCTTGTGATATGGTGTTCAGTACACTCTCTGGGAGGTCCGTAGGCTCCCGTCGAGAAGCCAAAGGTGCAGAGCCCACAGCTCTGGCTGGGGGTGCCATATCGTGTTCCCTGCCTGAGAGAGGAGGTCCCGCCTCAGGGGAATGGGCCACGGGGCTGCTACTAGCAGCTGGGAGAGATCTGCGACCCAAGGCTGGTTCGTCCACAGAGGGGCTACCAATAGCACTCGGTGAGCTTGATCCCTGATTCTCCTGATCGTCTGCTGCAAGAGCGCGATAGGGGGAAAAGCATAGAGGAGCCGGTTGGGCCAAGCGTGGGCCAAGGCGTCCTTGCCCTTCGAGAAGTACGTCGGGCAATGAGTATTGTCCTCTGAGGCGAAAAGGTCGACTTCCGCCTTGCCGAAGATTTGCCAGATTTGCTGAACCGACATGGGGTGGAGCGTCCATTCGTCTGAAGGAACCTTGCTCCAAGATAGCATATCTGCTCCCCGGTTCAGTTTGCCTGGAAGATGAGCTGCCCTCAGTGAGCACAGATTGGACAGATTGGAAGAGCTCGGAGGAGATCCAACGAGCCCGCTAACTCCTCCCTGTCTGAAGCCGCTAACGACATGGCGTCGTCCTCCTCCGGTTCGTTTCCACCGAACGAGATCATGTCACAGGCGGCCGCCAGTGGACGCTGATCTGTCCGGGTGAAACAAACCGGGGAAACATCTCTCTGCGGGGAAGGCGAGGCACGGCGAGCCGGCGTGAGCTCGCGCTTCCCCGAGCGCTTTGCTCCTCTACCCCCCTGCTTCGCTCGCACAGTGTCCTGTGCGTGCAGAGGCGGGGGGGATCGAGGGGCGGAGTCACTCTCTGAAAAGAAAGCTATCCGCGAGTGCAGAGAGGAGAGACTCATACTCTCGCAGTGAGAGCATTCCGTCTCTTTGAGCGCGTTCTCTGCGTGGGAGAGACCCAGACATTAAAACACACTCGTCGTGACCGTCAACAGCATGTAGGAAAACCCCACACGAGCGACAGGGACGACGCGGCATTGTAGCGCAGTGAAAACTGCACGTGAATGCCGCAGGAAATTTGCTCTAACACTCTCTGAAAAGAAAGTGTGTGTGAAAATTGCTCTTTCAGCGTCGCCGGATAGCGGCAGGGAAAAGACCGGCTGGATCGCGAAACCACTCGCTAGTGAAGGCGCCAACAGAAGCCGCCGGAGAGAAGCCGCTGACGAATCCGCTGGAGCGAAGGCGCTGAGCAGGAGGTCGAATCCGCTGCAGGTGCTCTCTCGACGGCGAAGCAGTCAGTCTCGGGAAGCGAAGACGAGTCGTCGCTGAAGGAGAAGAGATCTGAAGACCCTACGGCGATGTGTCTGCTTATATAGCCATAAGCCCCGCCCATTTTGGCGGGTGCCATCGCCATTGGTCCGGCAGCTCCGCTACGATTGGTTTAAAGCTCTGCTTTTTTCCAACCAATCACCGTGCAGTTTTCACTGCGCTTTTGAATTGCTTCAGTCATCTGAGAAAAAGGAGTTTTCCCCATAGCGTCCTGCTACGCAGTACGAGAGAAGTATCGATAGGGAACCATATTAATGACAACAAATAATTTATGATGAATGTTATAATTTTATTCTCTTTCAGTGCACCAAAGAACTACAAGCTGGCCATGCATATTTTTGGACTTCTGACCAC
This sequence comes from Barbatula barbatula, assembly GCF_947034865.1. Classification (NCBI taxonomy): domain Eukaryota; kingdom Metazoa; phylum Chordata; class Actinopteri; order Cypriniformes; family Nemacheilidae; genus Barbatula; species Barbatula barbatula. The sequence continues at coordinate 7,315,319 of NC_136776.1, forward strand.
AGCAAGTTCCATTGCTGAGTTTGATGAAATGCTCCTGAGCTGTACTATCATCTTCTCAAGCCCATGCAGCTCTGAAAATGTTGAAAAACACTTCAACAACATTCAGGCTTTGTTGACCACTATTGGTGATTCCGTTGTTGATGACAACAGCATAGTTCCTGAGGACCTCGCGGTACACAGTAAACACATTAAAAAAGTCTTGAAATAATTTATTCTGCTAACCTAGTTAGAATCATTCATGTAAACATCATGTACACTTCATATTTTAGGACACCTTCAGTCAAACGCCTTTTCAAAGACATTTCATGGAGGTTATAGGCACTGCACCCCTCGACAAAAAAGGGGATCCTAATGTTTACTACACTGAAACATTCATCTCCTCGTTGGCTGCATACTTCTTGCCTCATGCAGCTCTATGGACAAGCATGATGCTGGGTCAGTTACACTTTTTGTGATTAAAAGAGTCAATCAGGAAAAGACTTAAACATATCTTTACTTATTCACAATAATTTAGGTGTAAAGTATTATTTGACATAACCAAAGAGTATGTCTGTCAGATTCTTTTGGCCAATTGCCAGGTATGGACCAATAATAGCAGACCGAGTCAGTCAAGGCAAATATTAAAAAGAAAAAAATACATCCTTATTCATTTTGTTATGCAAATTAATTATTCAAGGTTTTGGTCTCCTATCCTTTTCTCTGCTTTCACATCAAGCAAGTTTTGAACTTTAGTTGTAGTGTTGTTCTAAAACCAAGTTGGTTCTTAAACCAAACTAGATGTTAACCTAATGTGTTCAACTGTATCTTCAGGGGACCTGGGCAGGCATGGGGTGAAGGTCTAGCTACCCCCATACCAGCTATTTTTGAAGAAATTTGCCAAAATTTCAAAGAAAAAAACCCAGGTGTGGAATAATTTGGATAAGTATATACAATTGTTTTTTTAAATGTTTGAACATATTACTTCAGTCTGTACTAACGCCGTTTTTATTTTTCTTATCAGAATTTCACACAAGACTCAAAGAATTAAGGAAAAAAGTCAGTGGGACTTGAAGAAACTTTGCTTTAGAGCAAAACGACTTAACAGACTTGATGACTTCATCATGATCTACAAAGACACCCACACTGCACTTCTAAGGGAACATATCAGTAAAAGAAAGGTAAAAAAGCCTATTGTACTTAAATCTTGATAAGTGTTGTTTCAAAAAAATATAACTGCCACATGAGAAATTGCTAATTTGGTAAGAAAAGTCTAAGGATGCATTTGTATCCCTACCATGTGTAACGGCTCATGTAGGGAATAGGTATGATGGATAAAAAGGATTATGTATACTGTAGTCCAGTGGTGAATGGGGGTGGAATGTGACATTCTGCTCTGTCTTTCTGTTCCCTTTGCTATAATGCAGAAAATAAATCAGTGGCACCATCAGACAAACATGACAAATGTGCACAGAACATATCACAAAAGATAATTATGATTTTGGATGGGGTCACCCACGCCCCAAAGAAAGATATACATTAACAAACTAAACACAGTCTTAACACACACATTTTGGTATTTTAGCTTAAATAAAAAGTCTATATTTCTAAAATGTATATCAAGAAATATGTACAAATGTTGAAGAATGTCACTACCATTCAAATAAACGTTAATAAATATATAAGAACTCCTACTATATATTTCATTTATAGGAGCACCGTATCCTGAAGGAGAAGTGGAGGCAGCGAAAGCAAAGTAGGAGAGGAGTCTACGTTACTTCCATCAACAAGCCATTACATTTTAAAAAAGCAGTGGTAACATGAAGCATATTTGGATACTTTAGTGAAACCACTTTCTTCAAAGATATTTCTAGTTTTCTGGTTATGTCTTTCTCGACCTAAAGCAGGCGTCTACAGCTCGGGGGACAAACAGCGCTCCTTCCATTGACAGACAAACACCATCAGTGTCGGCCCAGGAACCAAAGACAGAGCGCCAAGACAAAGATGATTTGGAGGTGAACTTGGCTGTACTGTCTTTTCTTTTATACTTACACCTTAATGTAAAAACGGTACATTTTGGTCTGAGACATAATGAAACATTTTGATTGTACTGGCGTTTATGATACCCTACTTAAGTAATACCATAATCTTCAATGACATTTCCCATTTCTAATGTCTTTCCCGAAATAAAGCAGGTGTCTACAGCTCTGAGAACAACCGGCACACCTTCTCCTGACAGACAAACACCATCAGTGTCAGCACAGGAACCCAAGACAGAGAGCCAAGACAAGGAGGCTTTGAAGGTGAACTTGGCTGTACTGTCTTATGTTTGACAACTAAAAGTTATGCCAACAATAGACATAATAAATGTAAAAATATGAATAAGCATGGAAACATTGGGATCTCCTTTGTTGTGTAATTTTACTAATAATAAGCTAAACACAGATTTATGCAATAATAATTTAACTGATCTCACCAACAGCACTTACAAGACAGTGTTGTAAGGAAGGGGAAGTTGAAAATGCCTATTCAAGTCAAATAATTCACATTAAAATAAATGTTTCTTTATGGTGTTTATCCTTCAGAAAAGGAGGAAACTGCTAAAAGCAAAAAGACAGAAGTCCCATAGACCACTTTGGAGACATCATTCACCGGAAGAAGCAATCCAAACCAGAAAATTGGTGAGAGAAGTAGAGATCAAAGAAGGACAATTGTTAAGCATCCTGCACCAACAAACTTGGCTCAGCAGCGATGAAGTGGATGCAGCTTGTTTTCACATCTCTCAGAAGTTCCCTCATATAGACGGGTTTCAGTCCAACCTCCTCTATCAGTGTCTTCACCAAGGGGGTGTGGTTGGGACACCACAGAAACCATTTGTTCAAGTATTGAACATAAATGACAACCACTGGATCACAGAAAGCAACCTTTTCTGTGGACCAAATGAGGTGTGCGTATATGACAGCCTGAACACAAACATCACCAAGCAGACTGATCAAAAATTATCCTGGTTGATTCGTCCACAAGCCCCCCAGTTTATAATAAAAAAACAGCTGTACAAATGCAGCAGTCATCAAGCAGTTGCGGACTTTTTGCATTGGCCTTTGCAACTGTATTATGTGATGGAGTCAAACCAGAAGAGTGCCAGTTTCAACAAAGAAACATGAGACGAACACTGTACAGAGCTTTGAGGAACAAAAAGGCTCCATTTTTTACATATCAACCAATACAGGAAAACCTGAAAGGGCCACAGTTCAGGTGGACATTCACTGTATCTGCAGAACCTCACACAACCAAGAGGTGATGGTGCAGTGCAGCAACTGCAATAAATGGTACCACCCCAACTGTGTTTCTGTCCCACACAAAGCTTTGGACACCACCGCAGAAGAGTGGAATTGTGAAATCTGCACTAATTAAAATGTGCATTATAATGGTTTGTAATAAATCTTATACTTAATATTTAAGCTAACATTGAAATGTTCAGGTACTTGGGATGATATTGCAGAATATAGAATGAGTAAATGTAACGTCACTAACCATGTCTTTATTCACATGTACGTAGTTCAGAGAAGAAGCATTGGAAACAGGTTAGTGTTGAAATCAATGTACACTGAAAGCACTTAGCTTGAGCATAAAAAGTTATTGGTTTGTTGCAGGTGCTTATGGACGTGTAGTGCAGTCTTGGAGAAGACTATTACTGATGACTGGCAAGAATCCAACTTAAGTAGCCAACTGAGTAATTCCATGTGGAGAGATGAGACCAAGACTATGCGTGTGTGTGTGTGTGTCTGTGTGCAACCCTTTCTCATCAACCTGTGTATAAATAACACGACTTTACACTTTCAAACGGCGTATAATGCATACGCCAAAGTCACATTTTGCGTGCATGGTATACGCCAATCCTTGCCATTAACTTCAGTGGGGAGCAGATGCGTCCAAATACCACGCTTATCTCAACTGCAGTGACGTCACCAGCGATATTCCTTTCGCTCAGTTCACCGTATGCGTGGCATCTTTAAACAGGTGAGTAAGGGCAGCACAGTTTGTAAATGAGGTTATTGGTAATTAAATTATAATTACGGTTAATTATTTTAGTGTTTCTGCATCATGTTACATGGTGCCATGTGTCAAACGGCAGCGCGTGCGTTGAAGTTTCTTACTGTCACTTCGCACTGCTCAGTTCGCACAGCTGGTAACGTTAGCCTACCATTGACATTAGCCTGAGATCAATTCTACTGTATTTATCTGTTGCAGTTTGAAACACACTTACAAATAAAACTGTGCTTTATGGTGTTTTGACATGGCTGATGACAGCACTACTATTCGACAGACTGAATTAGTGTTAGTTTATGTTTAAACTGAAGTGGTAACATTAGCCTACGGGGCCCCGGGGGTCAATTAGTTGCGCTAACCAGTCCGCACTCCTAAACCGGATTTATTCCCAAATTGTGGGCAACGGGACAGCCTGTTTACTGCCTATACAGCGTGCCCGTGGGTAAGGCATGTTGATGCAACCTATATATGCAACGGTGTCCCGGTAACCTTATTGCTGACGCCAGATCAGTATTTCGCATCATACGGCCTGCAATCTCTATATAGGCCGATCTGAGATCTGCTAAAATAACAGGTACGTTGGTATAATTAAACTACTAGGCATTACTAGTTGCTTGCAGATCCACGATACATCAGGGTTGATCTTGGCTCCTATTTCCGGGTTATTTAAGTTCTTATGTCATCACTTAAGCATGATTTAGACAGCGGAAACCAAAATAGTTGATAATGATATCTTATAGGTTTCAGGCAGATCTAACGGACTCCTTTTTTGTTTTAGTACTATGTCAAGTGGTGAAAATATAAACAAACTGGAAGCTGTTCTTCAGCTTGGGGATGCATTTGTTGAAGAGATGCAGGCAAGTTTCAGTCTTGTTACACAAATGTGTAATTAATTATCTCCAGTTAGCTTATAATGCCTATTTTCACTCATCTATGTTTCATTATATGCTATGACCATAAAGAAGTCACAGACTCAGACGCCTGAAGTCACAGAACGACCTAAAGTGACCTGGTGGAAGAGGGACCGTGATGGGCAGCGTGTGACCACCAGCAAACGGAGGAAAAAAGGATCCTCTGCTGGTTAGTGTCCATCTTATAATTGCATGTCAAATACATGTGTTGATGTGTGATTTAGAGTAGGTGCATTATGATAACAAAATTCCAAATAAATTCAGATTTTATTGTGTCCTTGTTGCAAGTTTGCCTTTTTTCAATGTTTATTTGTACATCTGGCAAAGAGTTCGAAAAAGTTTTTCTAATGTTGTTCATGTTATTTTTACTTTCAAACAGTTGGTACTTCTCAGTGTGCTAGCTCCTTCATCACAACGTTACCATGTACAAGCTACGGTAGACTTTACAAACACTTAATAAGGTATGAATCATACAAATAATATGAATGAAGTAAAAAGGTAGTCTCATTATACCTGCATTCTGCTACGTTTAGTAACTAGCCAGCTGACAATGTTCCTTTCAAAATCTTTTTTGCCCCGACTCCCAAAACATGCCCAAATATTAAAGTTACCACAGTTTGGTGCTTAAGCTCTGTTTACATCACAGAAGTAGGAGAACTGCATCAACAGCATCAGTGTTTCTTAACAAAACCATGTGTTGGTTGTTCAGTTTCACAGTTAGGCGGGCAAAACTACTGACATCCAGCACCTACACAGAATGTACAGGGACTTGGGTTTGATTGATTGCCCATTTCCAACTACCCTTTACTTTTTCTGCTATCACTGGACTGTCCTTGTGTTAAAAGCAATGGAAATGGCACATAAGGAATCAGTGGTAGTGGAATTGCAATGTTACATTTCTGGTATGTATGTTTTTTTCTCCTTCCCTCTTTGAAGATATTATAAACCAGAGGCTTGAGGACTTCTACAGGATTCACTGGAGGGCATTGAGGAACAAGATTTAGCTCAGCAGCCACCATTTTACAATTGGTGTCAAAGGCAAAAAGAGGTCCAACAATGTTGGCAACAAGCGAGGCCACAAAACCTTGCCAACTTGTTGTCTGCTCAAAATATTGTCAAGAGGATGTGTAATCACTGTCACCTAAGATAAGCCATCATCCGTTGTGGGGAATGTTTGCCCTCAGAGTGGTTTTGTACAGACTGTGATCAATTGGTACATAAATCCCACACCCTGCACAGTAGACAAACCACCATAGATGGCTTTTATAAATACATTGTGAAACTCCATGATGACCAGTACATCATCTGTGAACAAGGTTGGTGTCTCTGTTTCAATTGATGTAAGACAACATTGTTAAGTTAAGCATTATGTTTTTCAAGTCCAAACATTATTCAATGTCATTCTAATTGTCATCGGCTCCTGCAGATTGTTTGCTGCCAACAGCTTTTCCTAAAATGATTTGCTCCTGTGACACTGGTGATGTTGCAGTCTCTGTTGGTAGACCCATCATACTGGTTTGCATAAATGGTAGGGGTGCGTACAATTTTTTTTATTTATATAAAGCTGGGGGCACACCACAATATAATCAGGCTGTTTAAAAGACTATACATAGGCCTTACATTTTTTTATAAGATTCAAAACATCTTTTGCGGCCTCAGCTTTACACATTACTTTACTTCCTTTTTATGTATTTGTCTTTTATGTGCTCTCAGGTCGTTATAATCTTCACGTTCCGGTGCTTTCATGTAAACATTGCAATAAGCAATGGGCCCCAGAAGTCAGTGACTTTGTAAGGAGTGGTTACTGGCCAGCTACCATGCATTCGCAGACACTGTTCCACCAAGATCTGTTCCGTTCCTTTGAGGCTATGAAGACAGCAGCTCCAGGAATGTCAATGAAAGCCTTCACAGCAATGCTGGACCAAAGAACAGAGCAGTTTGGAAGAGTGAGTAAAATTTGAAGCTGTATTATCAGATGTGGACCGTGACTTTTCCTACAGAGGGGCACAAAAGCCAAAGACTGTTTTACAGAAGTTGTGCCACTCAGCGGACATGTTTGCAACACCTCTGGGCAGTTATTTACGTCATAACAAGTCCACATTTCTTTCTACTTAAATGGAAGGCAGATCTTTTTTAAATTACTGGTAGAAATCACAATTAAACATATTTCCTGTCAATAACTAGACCTGACAAACAGACATAACTTTGGCTTTGTAAGCTTAAATTGCACTAATAAACCCCTTTTTCAAGGTTGCATCATCTACTTCACCTGCGCACAGGCTGGTGAGCAACTCATGAGAGCCCCGCCCCAGAGAATCATCAAGCAATACTGATTGAGGATTAGCTCGTTTCACTGGAAGGCATGACTTCCTTCGCTAGATTGGCCATCTTGAGCATTGCATTCCCTCTCCATTCATTGTAATCACAGTGGCGCATCTTGTTAATATTGATATCTTTTATTAAGCCCGTCATGTCAAAATGTGTGTTCGGTGCATCAAGTAAACATATGTGCATCACCTATGTGCCTTCCTCCAGATGTGTCAAAAGGATTTATGATAAAAGAGATACTCGCATTCACAAGATACTCGTGAGACACTCGCTAACACTTAAGTACACACCTGGGTTTCTGACAAACACAAGTGTCTCTTTTATCAAAAACTCTTTCAACGGGTCTGCAGCAGGTACATATTTTAAAGTGATGCACATAGGTCACATGACATGCCAAACACATAGTTTGACATGACATGCTACACACATGATGGGCCGAACAAATATTTAATATTTTTGCCAACCCGAAAGCAAAGTCCTAAGGCATCACTTATTATTATGCTGGACAATATGGCAAAAATTGTGGTTGAGTCTAAGCAAGGAATTAATTAAAACATACCCACATAAGTTCAAGGTCCACAAGTGGCTGTAATATTTCAGGCTAATAAAATAAACTGGACAAAAAAATACTAGACAGCTTTGTCATTTACATCCGTCTTGCATTTGAAAAGGTACATTAACTAGGTATTGTATATAGTAAATTTAAAGCTATACTATAACTTATTTCAGACTGGCAAAGTGAATGCAGATGCTTTACAGAGGAGCTTTCTGCAATATGTGTACTGCAGCTATGAAGAGAACCATCTTCTGGGAATGGAGCCATTTGTCTGTCCAGCCTGTATGCCTGAAATGGTGGCTGTCTCAGTGGGTGGCAACAGAAAACTCTACAGGTTCCAGAAGACAAACCAGTGAGTTTTGCGGCCATTAAAAAAACAATGTAGTTAATACACGTACTTGCTATTAACATTATCATATTAATATAGTTATTTTATAACTTTTGTTATTTAAAATTAAGCTGTTACTACTGTAGCAATTGAATATGACATCTGTGTTAAAAAATATGCCATATAAATATAATCCAATCCAATCCACCTTTATTTATAAAGCACTTTAAAAACAACACTGTCGACCAAAGTGCTGAACACAGTCTCTAAATAAATAAGAACATACAACAAAAGAACAACAAGAATAAAAACAATAGATAATAAAATAAATACAACAATATTACAAAGCTGAAAAAAGTCAACCCTCAAACTGAGTTAAACGCCAATGAAAATAAATGAGTTTTTAAACGAGATTTAAAAACAGGAAAAGACTCCGCCAGCCTGATGTGTAAAGGCAGCTCATTCCAGAGTCTTGGAGCTGCCACTGCAAACGCGCGGGCACCTCTGGTTTTGCGTTTGGTCTTAGGGACAACCAGCAGTGCCTGGTCAGCCGACCGGAGCGATCGACCCGGAATGTATGGCACGAGCAGATCAGACAAGTATTGAGGGGCCAGGCCATGCAGACATTTAAAAACAAATAAAAGAATTTTAAAATCAGTGCGATAGTGCACAGGGAGCCAGTGGAGGGATCGGAGAATGGGTTCCAGTTAGAAGACGAGCAGCTGCATTTTGGACTAGTTGTAATCGTGCCATCAGTGATTTACTAAGACCGGAGTACAGCGCATTGCAATAATCTAAACGAGTGGTAATAAAAGCATGGATTCAAATTTCAAAGTCATGACGAGATAAAACCGGTTTTACTTTGGCCAGTTGCCTCAGCTGGAAGAAGCTGGTCTTCACCACTGCACTAATCTGGGCATCAAGTTTTAAACGACCGTCCAACTTGACTCCCAGGTCAGTAACCACAGGGCTGATATCACTGGTCAAACAACCTAGGTCAACAGGAACTGCAGCAGTTGAGTCATTTGGACCAAATAACACCAACTCAGTTTTACTGTCATTTAAATACAAAAAATTCGTAGCCATCCATGCTTTCACTTCATCTAGACATTCTAAAAGGGTCTTTGACTGGCTTAGCGGCACATAAATTTGGCAGTCGTCAGCATAAAAATGGAACGAAACATTATGACTTCTAAGGATCGACCCAAGGGGAAGCAAGTACATTGAAAAAAGTAGTGGCCAAAGGACAGACCCTTGAGGAACTCCGCACAACAGAGGAGCCGAAGAAGACACAGCGTCATTGATCTGAACTGAAAAACTTCTGCCTTCCAAATAGGACCTAATCCAGGCTAAGGCCAACCCCTTAATGCCCACAACATTTTCCAGCCGAGACAATAAAATTTGATGGTCGACTGTATCAAACGCAGCCGTAAGATCCAATAGCAGCAGAGCAACAGTCTCACCACCGTCTGAAGCCAAAAGAATGTCGTTAAAAACCCTCAGCAGAGCTGTCTCAGTGCTGTGGGCTGACTTAAACCCAGACTGGAAAATTTCAGTTATACAATTTTCATTTACAAAGTTGCTAATCTGCAAATAAACAACTTTCTCCATAATTTTGGAAAGCAACGGGAGCTTAGAGATAAGTCGATAATTAGAGAGTTCAAGTTGGTCCAAGCCAGGTTTCTTTAAAAACGGTTGAACAACTGCGTGTTTAAAACTCATAGGTACAACTCCTGTAGTCAAACTGACATTAACAATATCAAGTATGCAAGGAGCCACTGTAGAAAAAACCTCTATAAAAAGACGAGGGGGAATCACATCATTAGGGGAGCCAGTAATCTTCATTTGACCAATAGTCTTTTCTAAAAAAGGCAAGTTAACAGGATCAAACTGGTTCAAAACAGCAGAACAGGTTACAAAAATGCCAGGGTCATACAACGGTGGACCAATAAGGGCCCTAATGCTCTCCACCTTGTAGATAAAAAAATTAAGAAACTCCTCGCACAATTTTGATGGGTTCTCAAAGTACTGTAGTTGTGGGACATTAAGAACGGTTTTGATGGTATTAAAAAGAACTCGAGGATTATGACCATAAGAAGAAATAATGTTAGAAAAATGCTTAAACTTTTCAGCTTTTACAATTTTTTGATAAGAATACCAACTCTCTCTAAGTATCTGAAATGACACTTGGAGTTTATCCCTCTTCCACTTTCTTTCCGCCCTTCTGCACTCGCGCCTGGCAGCGCGAGTAACATCGTTTAACCAAGGATCAGGTCTAGGTTTGGACAGCCTGGTTTTTACGGGGGCTACCATGTCCAATGCTGCATAACAAGCAGCATTAAAACCAACACACAGATCATCAACAGTTGTGTTAGGACAATGTGAAACACGGTTTATATTAAAAACAGAGGAAAACTGAGCAGCAGTGGAAGAGTTAACTATCCGACCACGGCGCACAGGAGCATACGATTTAGCTATGACGCAAGACTAGGAAATTTGAAATACAACAGGCATATGGTCAGAGAAAAATGCATCACTTGAGTTAAAACCAGGTCAAGAGTGTGCCCACGTTCCTGCGTTGGGCCAACTACACACTGTACAAGATTAAAACAATCAATGACATTTAAAAAGGCTCTTGCCATTGGGTTTTCAGGACAGCAAACATGAATGTTAAAGTCCCCAACAATAAGGAGGCGGTCGTACATTGTCACAAACTCAGCCAAAAATTGAGAGAAGTCAGTGATGAAATCCTTGTTGTATTTGGGTGGCCTATATACGAGTGCGCACAGCACTGGAGGTGCACCGCTCAGTTCAAACAACTTCACCTCAAAAGTGGCGAAGGATACAGCAAGTGCGCGCTGTTTACATTTAAACTTTGTTTTATAAACTGTTGCCAGTCCTCCACCACGACCTGACGTCCTCGGGGAGTTAAAGTATGAACAATCAGACGGTAAAAGTTCACAAAAGGCACTCGACTCACCCACCGGAATCCACGTTTCCGTTATAGAGAGAAAATCCAGATCACGCGACTCAAAAAAGTCCTTAAGAATAAAAGTTTTGTTTGCTAGAGATCTAGCATTCACCAGGGCAAATCTAGCCGGATCCTGTGCTTTTTCAGCCAGGATAGTTCGAGCAAGAGGCCGAAGATTCAGCTGATTCACCCCGCGCCAGCGAAAATGAGGGGCCCGAACACGGCAGGCAGGCAGCCCCATGTCCAAGTCATCCACCGGAACCAAACAGGAGTCGATCGGGTCCACAAAACGCCACAGTATGAGGCGACGAAATTCCGAACGAATTCCAGGCAATGTCGCGGTGGAAGACGCCAGCCAGGTCCTCAGTTTCACCAGCCGACCGCCGCGCTTTCCCCGGCGTCCACGGCGCGCCCTGCGCAAAGGCGGAGCCCACATACGGCGAAGGTGAGCTGGTATCCCCGTAAGAAACGGAGGACAGAAGGTTTTTTGGCCATCATGCTCAAATGGCACCGAGTTTTTAATCAAGGGTCGAAGATCTAAGAGTCTTTGGCGGTCATAAACCAGCAGAGAGTTGACATTTTCAATAATAATTGACAGGAATAACGTAAAAACAAACAAAGTGCGCAGAGAGAGACGGCAGGCCATATACACTGGCGCCATCTTCAAGTTGTTGTGTAAAACTTCTTACAACTGTGGTTATCCAAAATATATTTTCTTCCAGGAGTGAAGAGCCAGGGTTTTTTGATGGAGTGTTTTTAGCCCAAGACTCCGAGGTGTCCAGTTTTGTTGAGGAAGTCAGGGGGGCTGTCAAAAGTGTAAGTCTTCAATCAGGAACGGGTCTCTGGCTTATTTTATAACTAACTGGAAGTAAAGTTATAAACAATGTAGTATACTCACAATATTGGTTGCCGCATATGTGTGACACATTGTCTGTATTCGAATTGGTTTGTTATCATCTAGTGATTAACAAGGGAAAGATGGGTTAGGTGGTCAGGCAATAAAAGGCACAATCCTGTAAATACTGTAATTGTTGTTGTGTCTGAGTTTACAGTTCTGCTGTTTAATGTCCTTGAATTAACTTCTGACATGCTGAAACTTTGTTAGACTACAGGAAAAGCGATGTGTGGGCAATCCCATTGGTCAGCAGCAAGGGAGACACCAAAGCAGGCCAACAAGTTAGATGAAGAAGGTGTAGAAATCGCTGTTTGCAGGCATGGATTCCTCCTCAAAGGTTTGTATTGGTCTTGTTAAATTGCATTTAAAATATTCGTTGATGATCTGAAGCCTTTTCTTCAGTGTGCAATGTGATCTTTGCATATACTTTTTTTTCAAAAGGTCTGAATATGTATAGAGGAGAAATCTTTGCATATCCAATGTTTCTCCAAAAAGAGTTCCAGAGTGCTAAATTTTTGGCGATGGATGTGACCTGCCGTTATGTGCCATACCTGAAGAAAGTGTCAGAGGTCCTGACTCATCTTCAGCCTCTTCAGAAAATGAGACATTGCTTGTCCGTGATGCATGCCAAAGCACACAATACAAAATGTGAGGTGATGCTTTTAACTACATGACTTCTACATTTCAGGGAATGATGTAGCCAGCAAATAATGTGAAGTGAAACATTGAATGACACTGTGACCTAAACAATAACCCAGGAGTCTGTTTTCAGTTGTACATGAGTTCATATGTGCAGTCTTGTATAGCTGGTGTCCATATGCATTTATATTAATCTCCCTGTTGTCCACACTGTATAACAAGTTCACTGCTTCCTGTAGATTCTGTGGAATGCAAGAAATCAGGAAGGTGCTGGAACCACTCTTGGTGAAGATGTAGAGCAAGTAAATAGTTTTCCTCCAGATGTGCCCTGACCACAAAGTATATGGCCAAGTCAGGTTTGTCCTCAAGTTCCACCCCCCAAGCCTGCAAACAGACACATACCAATTTTTTTCTATTTATTGTGATTTTTCTATTTTTCTTTATAGTACGAACCGATATGCTTACTATCCATGCTATTGGGTGGAATCTGCGTAAATATAATGGCCTCCACATTGCCTTGTCTTCCAGATACAAAAAGGTATGTTCCAGGATTAAAAAGGATGAACTTTTTTAAATGGTTAAATTTGAATTTACAGTCAACCAAAAATGCATCACATGTAATCCCATGATATTGTAGGTGTGCAATAATGGAGACTTCATGGAGCGTAGATGCCTACGCCTCTTTGTTGCTTGGTCCCTAATTGTTTCTGAAACGTGCAGTCAGTGGAGGCCCATTACATCATAAGAAAACACAAGATTTTGCTGCCGAACTAAACATCGTCCTAAAGTCCGTCTGTTTCTGCTTTACTATGTGCAATTAACAGACCTTAAGTGTCTTTAAAACATGTTTATTTTTTCTTACCTTTTAATTTAGGAAAAGCAGCAGCCAGTCCTGTTGATGCCCATGCTTTGCAGATCTCCATCGAAGCACTGTTTGTGAGCATTTGTCAAAAGAAGCACTACCTTTATAGACAAAACGGTATGTATTGGTAAATGAAAGTGATGCAGATAGAAGTTATGTTGGTTTCTTTCCATTACATGTCATGACAGATCATTTGTAAAACAATTGTATTTGCTCTTAATACAGATCGCAACAAACGGCGCCATAGGATAAGTCAGAAGATTGCCCAAGAAAAGAAACACTTGCTAGAGGAGATTCAGAAATACAACCAAGACCCTGATGTTGACCCTGTGAACACAAACTCAGTTGTGCAGAATCTCTCTAACAAAGCTGCAGAGAGCATGATCTGGCCGTGGCAGGAACAGAACACAGGTATGTACACTGTAAAAAGTAATAGCTGAATCTACTTAAGAAAGCTTAGTTTATTCAACTGATTTAGTCAAATTTGTTGGTTTTACTTGAATATGCTGTGTTGTGTGAACTTTTAGGTGGATGCAAAAGTTAAACTAAACAACTTAAGTACACTGTACTCTAGAGCATCGAGTGAGTTGTACTAAAGGCATCACAAATATCATGGTGACAAAGTTGTTATTAAAAACACTTGTTTAACTTCTCTCTCTGCACACACTTACATTTATTCATTTGGCATTTATACAAAGCGACTTACATGTAGTTTTATACAGCGTCACATTACTGCAGAGCAATCAGGGGTAAGGTGTCTTGCTCAAGGGCCCTTCAGTCATGACCTGCTGGCACTGAGATTAGAACCGGCAACCTTCTGATCACAAGCTCAACGCTCTAACCATTAGTCAAATGTGTGTTCTGAATCTTTTCTTTTTTACAACCAACAATAATCTTAACAACCAAAAAATATATGCTTATTTGCAAACCCAACATGATCAATCCATTATTTTTTGTATCAATGTTAGATTTTTTTATGGGGTTTCTGTAATTAAGATCCAGTCTAGAACGAAACTTAGTATGTGTGTACAGTTTTAGTAATGAGCTAAACATGTTTGTGTTGGCGGGCCTATTCGCGTGCGCATGCGCAATAGCTACGTGCTCAGTCTCAGCAGCACAGGTGTCCGATGGAAGGAGGAGGCAGAGACGAAGAACTTCACATCGTGTTTTGGATCTGCCAGAATAACTAGGTATGCTGGCGACCTACTTATAAATCTATTAATCGTGTGTGCAGTCGTCATTGTGTTGAGTCACGTTTATTACGCGCATATATTAACAGGCTAATGTTAATTTCACTAGTTTTCTTTACTGCAACGTTACTCTCTTACCGCCATTTAAGAACAGTGGTTTAACAAGCTGGGTTACAAACTTCGATTTTTACCGAAAAAATGTTAGATATTTTAATCTGTCGTTAGTTTGTGGTTCACCATTATTTTATGTAAAAACCGCATATGTTTGCACGTGTGGTGCACGTGTCGCTCACGTGTAAATGAACAATGCGATGAACGATTTACGTTTGTTCCGTTAACCATTAATTATTTTGAGCATTGGTACTTTGGAGGATTTTAACTTATGGAGTGGAAGTGTAAATTCTGCTTGTTTTCGTGTGAAAAGAGAGCTCAGCTGTTGAAACATTACAGATTAAAACATGGAGGCTACACTAGAACTACTCAAATTCCATGTCTCCACACAGATTGTCTGTGCTTATTTAAATCATTTAATTCGCTTAAGGTGCATTTAACGAAAAAACATTCACATCAGGTGTATGGTAGCCAAACCAGTCCATGTGATGACACCCCTTTGATATTTCACTGCCTACTGTGCAGTTTTGAGGAGCCCTGCACAGAATCAATTTTTGTGTCTCATTTAAGGCATCATCTCAAAAATCATGAAATGGTGCAGTGTCCCTATAAAAACTGCACTTTTCAGAGCAATGTCTACTCTACATTTAATGTCCATAAATTTAGAGAGCACAGAACACCTGATCAGAGGCAGTTGAAGTCTGACATTCTGTTGCATGTTACTCCCTGTGTAGATAATGTGCAACTAGAAGAGCCTTTGTGCCCTGATTTGGTAGATGAACACTTGGAGGAACATGATGCAGAGAATGAAAATCTTGATGATTTGCAGCATCAACTAGAGCATAATCTAGCCTCACTCTTTCTCAAAATGCAGGCTATTTTACATGTTTCTGATTTAGCTGCACAGGAAATAATGCAACAAATAACTCAGATTTTACTGCTGTCAGAGCCCCTTGTTTATCATGCTATTCAGCAAATTCTACTTAAACATGGAGTAAGTAACTGTGATTCATTAGTGAGACAAATTGTCAATGCCATAAAGGACAATAACCCAATTTTGACAATGACCAAAGCTGGCGAGCCTCTTTCCACAGCAAGCAGAAGAGCATCATATTTTCAGAGTCAATTTCCGGTTGTCATGCCAATTGAGTACAGTCTTGATTCTCAATCATTCTCTTATGTACCAGTTCTGCAAATGTTGCAAAAACTTCTAAACAGGACTGACATTCTGAATAAGGTCCTTTATAATGACCGCTCAGTTAATGAATTTAACACTTATAGAGATGGCAGTCATTATCAAGAAAATGAGTTTTTTAACACTGAGACCTTCAGGATTGCCCTTGGTCTTTATGTTGACGAATTTGAGGTTGCCAATCCACTTGGGACGTCACGAAAAAAACACAAAATGTTTGCTCTGTACTGGGTTATAGCCAATATTCCCTCAAAGGATCGTTCATCGCTTCATTCAATACAGTTAGCAATTTTATGCAGAGCTAGTACATTGAAACAACATGGTTACAAAGATGTCTTGCGCCCTCTTGTTCAAGACCTTGAAACCCTTGAAAAGCATGGTGTGTACATAGAACAGTTAGGAGACTGTGTGAAAGGAACTGTGCTTTTTGTGTCATCTGATAATCTAGGTGCTCATTCTTTGGCTGGTTTACAGGAGAGTTTTAATGTTGAGCATCCCTGTCGGTTCTGCCTTGCCAAGAGAAGTGAAATCCAGGAGAAGCGGGTCCATCTGGGAGCATTCGAACCAAGAACCAAGCAAGAGCATGACAGGCAAGTGGCTGAGGTGTTGAATGATGCACGTTTGGTTAAGCAGTATGGTGTGAAAGATGGCTGTGTTTTAAGCGAAAGATTGGAACACTTTCACACAGTTGGTGGTTTTCCACCTGATATAATGCATGATCTAATGGAGGGTATCATCCCCATTGAGATGTCCTTGTGCATAAATGATTTAGTCTTGAGAAAATTAATCTCTCTTGAATCCCTGAATCATGCTATCAAGGAATTTCCTTACAAATTCTCAGACAAAGTTGATCAGCCTCAGGTCATCCCAGCCACATTTGCCTCTAGAGGTACCATTGGTGGTAACGCCCACGAAAACTGGGCACTAATTAGACTTCTGCCCCTCATGATTGGCTTTGACATTCCTGAAAATGATAAAACATGGGAAATCCTGTTGCTTCTGAAAGATATCTTAGAAATGGCAGTGGCATTCAAGTTCACAGAGGATTCTCTTGATTTCCTTGATTCAAAGATTGCAGAACACAGACATTTACTTGTAACAGTGTTTCCTCATTTCAACTTGCGCCCAAAGCACCACTACATTGAGCACTATCCACAGCTCATAAGAATTTATGGACCACTTAGAGATGTGTGGACAATGCGCTTTGAGGGTAAACATAAGTTCTTCAAACAGGTAATTCGCAACACCAAAAACTTCAAAAATGTCACACAAACTCTGGCTGTCCGGCATCAAAGACTGATGGCTTACTATGTGGACTCCCCCTCCTTTTTCAAGCCATCCATCCAGACAGAGAAGGTGATGGGTACTTTGATTTCAACTTTCTCTGAGAATATTCAGGAATTCCTGAGACAGACATATGCAGTACAGAACACTGTCCTCTCAGCATCCTCTGTGACCATTGATGGAATCCAGTATAATCTAGATATGGTTGTATCTGTTGGTACTTGCTCTGGACTACCAGATTTCAGACAGATTTTCAAAATTCTTGTCATCAAAAGGGATGTTCTGTTTGTATGTAGAGATGTGACATGTTGGTACATTGAGCACCTACGTGCTTTTGAACTGTGCAGCCATGTTCTCTCGCTCTCAGTTACCAAACCCTCAGATCTGAATGACCCATTTCCTTTGCCAGCCTATACACTTAGGGGCAGGACCTATGTTACTTTTAAACATTATATCTTGTGCTGAATGGATGACAAGTAAATTTAGAAATTTGGCAAACTGTCATGATTACTCCATTTTGTTATAATTCGAAAAACACACCAAATCATTATTTTGAAAAATGTTCTGTACTATGTCAGAAGAAAGCAGGCGTTACCCTCAAGCTTCTGGAGGACACAGAAGCCTAATTTAATTGTTTCACTCAAATTAATATTTCAAGTATTGTGATGTGGGTTTGTTGAGAAATGATTTGAAATGTAATTCATTATTTTCTTAACTTTTTTACATACTGCACACTCTTGTGTGCAAATGGCTGCTTCCATGTACATAGGATATTCAGATGATAATTTTGTAATGGAGATTTTATAATAGATTATATTGACATGTATTTCTCAACAGACCAATTTATTTGCCTTAAACACCAGAACACTTAGTACAAATATAAATGTTTTAAAGAATAAGTGTAACATTTTTATTTTACAAATAAACATTCCATTTTTCAAAGAATGGGTTTTGAATGACACAAAGGAGAGTAAATAAGACTTATTTTGGGGGTGAACCGTCATGAAAACTCAGTTCCTTAACTTCAATTCTATTTTCTGTAGAGACCCAAAATATGGAGACAAGGACGATACTCAGAGTGATTGTTAATGAAAATGACATCAGAAAAATCACACTTCCTGTGAAACCACAGACAATTGACTCACTATTGGAACAACTTGAAGAGAAGCTGGGACTTCCGTTCCAGTTCTCACTTCAATTTGAGGATCCTGACTTCAATAATTCCCTTGTCAATCTCACTGACATTGCTGATTTGCCAGATAAGCCTACACTGAAGATTGTCTCTCTTGTGACGACACCAATACCTAGCACAGCTGATACCGAAATCCTCTCTACAGCTTCTGATGGTCCTTCAAGCCAGGTTAAACGGGCTGCATGGCCAGAACCTTTCGAAATCCCTACTTTCCCTGTTGATGTAGAATACAGGTTACGTCAGGGAAATCTACAGTACATGCGAGATCAGAAATATCTACAAGTGTCTGGAGAGTTGAAGCATGAGATTCTAGAAAAGCTCTCGGAGACAATATACAGTTTCAAAGCCTACCCAGATAAGGACAATTTTGAGGATGTTGCTGCTGCTCTGATAAAAAAACCCCTGCCTTACCCAGCCTGGCTCCTCTAAGGGCTGGAATGGGTGGTATGATAGCCTCAGGTGGAAAATGGGGAATTACCGCTCAAAACTGCGACGCGCTGGATGTTTAGACGTATCTATAAATGCTGGGAAAAGAAGAGGACAACAGCCTCGTAAAAACATCAAAAAATCTAAAAGGTACGAAATAAATTTTCTACCTAATTTCCCTGAAGGTGAAGATGAAACTAGCATGGAGTCCAAAAGGAAGGAGATGGTCGACGAAATGAAGAAACGACGTCCTATTGCTGTACTGATAGCCCAGAACATGAATTCTACATTTGCATTACGTCGAAAAGAACTGATAGAGAGGGAACCAGCTGTTAAGGATACATTGGAACGGTGGCCAGCACTCTTTACGGAGAGTCAGGTCAGTTTATATTCTTAGCTTCTTGTTGTATTGGGCTCATATTAACTTACTATCTTTTTCTATAAATAAAAAAGCATAAAAATATTATTAGTACATTTTGGTTGAAAAAAGTTTGATGTTTAATCCATACTCATATACAAAGTTATTGCTTATTGTCAATTTTTTTAGGTTCTGGCGGAGTTCAACCGTATATCTGGCAAAAAACTGCAAACCGAATTCTTTCAAGAACTGGACCGTTTCATTCAACGTTTCCTTGATATCTTCAAGGCCAAAGGGGGAGATGTTGGGTGTAAACTCAAGAAGATTCTTCAACAGGTTGACAATAATGTAAGCTCCACAGACACACCCCAGTTCTTTGTTTTTGCAGGTGTTGTTCGCTCTATTTTGATCTTGATCAAAATGTTGTTAACTTTACTTTTAATAATTTTTCAGAAATCTGACATCAATGGAAGGCGAACAGCCGTTCTTCATGGCCTCCCACTCCTCCTCGGAGAGGACCCCACTGATTTTTACAATACATGTTTTGTAAGTAGTTTTGTCTGTTTTTGTTAATAAATTATAAAATAAATTAGATAAGGCAGAAGACTCTAGAAAAGAGGGAATGAGCCTAGAAATGTAGACAGAAGAATAAAGACACTACTGATGGTAAAGGAAGAAGGCAAGTAAAATAAATGTCAGGCAAAAAGGGCATTAATTTTGTCGGACAGTAACGATATGTTTGCTGTGTATGTTGTGTCATGGTCATTAGTTTGACTTTATTTTTATGTTATGTTGTTTTTAGGACAGTGACGATGAAGAAAGGTTTTCCAGCATTTCAATCGGCATATTGACAGTGATGAATGAGGACTGTGAAACCATACCGTACTCATTGCACCTTGATGCCACATCCACTGCCCTCATTTTGGAAGGTAAAATTGTAATGGATGACCTGGGAAATCTTCCCCAAGCCATGTGCATCCTCTTTGGGCTCATTTATGCTCTGAATTTAGAGTATCCCCCAGTACTGAAGAACACATTCGATTTCATCCAGAGGGTGGTTTTGTCACTTGGGCACAAGTCTCTGAAACCTAAAATACAATCCCTGAAAACTCTTCTACTGCAGTAATGTATCTGTGCCATGATAGTGCATTTTCATTGTTCGCGATTGACCATATTTAATTAACAAAAATGGTTCAACACTACTGAAAATTTATTCTATTCCCTGTTGGAAAACCTACTTGAAAGGAAAGTTTATCCACAAATGAAAATTCTGTCATCATTAACTCACCCTCAGATTGTTTCAAACATGTATAAATGTATTTGTTCTGCTAAACACTAAATAATATATTTGGCTTTGAACAATCTGAGGGTGAGTAAATGATGACAGAATTTACATTGGTGGGTGAATTGTCACTTTAATGTTAATGGTAAAATTGCTTATGTTAAGTGGTTGGTTTTAGAATAGTAACGTTTTAGAAGACCGTTTTTATATGTTTGATAAAGACAACAAGAATGTCTCCTGTACTAAAAGAGTTTGTCTTCAAGATTCCCCAATTCTTAATATAACCTCTGTAAAAAGGGGACCGTGATCTTTTTTCTTTCCAGAGTGTACTTAAAATTTACTTTTCTTGTTTAAAAATTGGCAGTTAGCTTAAAGTGAAGTGTTTTTTTTATATAAAATTTTAAGATATTTTTTTGTTTTTATTTTATTCTACAGTTTTCTAAAATGTTACATTATATATCTTTATTACAAAGTGAAAAGGGGACACACAATTGTTCTATATAAATAAAGAACCCTATTTTTGTACCAACAATCTGTTGTCTGTCTTTGTATCAACAACTTATAGTTTTGAGTACAACTTACTTGAGAAATTTAAGGTAATCAGTTTCCACACATTTTTCTAGTAATATGAACTAGCAGAAATATAAAACCAACTGTTTTATTTGAGTTATCTGTACTAAGCCTAACTTAAATCTTTAAGTCAGCTGAACTTGTTATACTGACTTGATATTACTCAAGTTTTCAAGTAGTTTTCGCAAATAAATAAGTTAACTCAACTAAGTTGTTGTAGTTTATACAACTCAGAAATGATGAATGAATTTACTTGAAAATTCTGAGGTAATCAGTTTCCACACGTTTTCTAAGTAAATTCAACTTATTACTTTTTGCAGTGTATGAAGATTTAACTTTTCAGATTTATTTAAAATGGATCATCATTAAATTAGTTTATTGATGCATTTGTTCATTCTTTTATGGTGTCGATATTATATTATGACCAAAAAGAAGCTCTTTGACAAAGTAATGCTTGTCTCATGACTGACAGAAGAAAGGCAGATCCTCCTGAAGGAGATGATGCAGCACTGTCAGTACCTTAAGGACTCCGTAACAAAGGTCCAGTCACTGATGGCCACCGTTTCACTGTGCATACAAACAGGAAGTAAGTGCAAACTATAAGGCTCTATGCACTTTAAAATTCATAGGTCAAACTACTTTCAAGTAAAAAGCAATAACTTGTTCAAAAACTTGTGAACTAAATCGTGGCCTTCAAAGATTATTTTATCCAATTTTTTTTAGTCGGACTTTTAACTATTTAAGATTTGTGTTAGGCTACCCGAATGGATTCACAGAGGAGGGGGCCTCATCGCTCTTCTTAAGAAAAGACTGCATGACCTCAGACTCAAACAAAAGACTGTAGCATGCACATACAGAGGCATCCTTGAAGCAACTCATAGGCTGGTGGAAGAGGAGGAAGGGGAAATGGAGGAAGAAATGGACTGGCAAAGTGACATCAGCTCTGAGGATGACGATGAAGCAGAGACTCAAGTCACTTGACTCAAGTTGTCCTTTTGTTTGGAGTTCGATTGCTTTGTGTTTACATAATTAACACACATTTATATATAAATTAAATATAAATATGCATGTAAAATATACTAAATATATGAACATGAGTGTGTATGTAATGACAATTTTCATTTTTGTATTTCCTATTCCTAACTTTTAGGATTTTTTTTAAACATCTACCATAGTATGTAGGTTTGTACATTTGCTTTGACTTACTATCATCAATTTATTAATGCGCATTAAAGGAATCGTTCACCCAAAAATACACATTTTGTCATAATTTGCTCACCCCACAGTTGTAACAAACCTGTTTACATTTCTTTGTTTGTGCTGAACACAAATTAAGATTTTAATTAAAGTTCGTAACTAAGTATTTTTTCCTATTATGGGAATCAATGACACTGCAATATTACTAACAAAAATATACATTTTAGCAAAAACCCAAGCTGATTGTTTTTTTAAGAAGCTCAGTGAGCTGAGGTCTTGAACAGTAATGATCCCATGGTACAAATAAGACACAAATCTGATGTGGTACAAATAAGACACAAATCTGATGTGGAGACTGTCATCTAGATGTCCATAATAGTGTCATTTTCAGAGATACAGTACATGTAGGAAACAGACAGAGGGATATTGAAGCTAAAACTTTATATGACCCTGACCATGTAGGACTATTCAGATGGTTTGGAGGGGCTAAAACACTCGCTTTGAACGATATTGCTCAATTGAATGGACGTTATTAGTCTCATACATGTGGGACAGAAGGCGCAGAATGCCATTATTACTCATCCACATGGTAATCACAGATACAAACCCAAGAGATGACGCCCGATCCAATCTGATTATTTGTATTTCTTGTAATTGTTTGTTGTCACCATCAACATAGTACAGACAGTGTGTATGTATAAGCCCTGTTCCTCAAATCCCTGGAGGTCTAAAGCCCTGCAGAGTTTAGCTCCAACCCAGGTAAGACACACATGAGCAAGCTAATCAAGGTCTTCAGGATCACTAGAAAGTCACGTGCAAATATGTTGGAGCTAAAATCTGCAGGGCCCTCCAGAGTCAGATTTGAGGAACCCTGATCTAGACCGTGTGTCAGTAACAAACAAACAAACAAACAAACGAAAGGCTTCATTTTATATGGAGCCTTCAAGTGCTCTGTAAAACTAGACCCGAGCTTGTGTCTATAAAATTAGATAATGTAAACTTTATTGTAGAGCTAAACCAAATACATTGCTGGAAAGGTCTCGACCTGGAATGTAACAAATGTTAGTATGAAGATTCTACATGGCTCGTTCTTGAAATATCGACCTTCACAACTTCACCTCATTGCACGTTTGAATATGTATAAATCAGCAACAAAAGTGGCTACAGATATGGGATCAATTGTTACTCAGCTATCATATGGGGATATAACTGGGGGCACTGTCAAATAGGTTAAATTCATTTTTACCCATTTAACACATTTGATCTCTGATTGCATGGTTGATTTTATTATCCCCCTTAACCTCTCACTATGCTCTCCAGTAAATATTAGCAACTTCCACTTTTATGAAAAAGACTAATGTTTAAAAACTACAAATCCCTATAGCTACGTAATGCAGATAGATACGAATCAGCACTACAGTTGTAGTTCATCTGGTTCAGGGTTGTAAAACAGAGTAGGCTTGTAAAATAGGGTTGTGAAAAGATATATCTACATAATATATCAAATATCTAGTAGTTGAACTATTAATTGCGCTTTATCTAGATGATCTATGTTAACAAAAAGTAAATGTGTTGTTTTATTTAATAAATTATAGCCAAAATACGAGTAGAATGCGCAAACTCCGCCCACAACACGATACACTCATTCCGTAACCTTTTTTATTGCAATAGAAATTTAACAACAAGTCAACATACAATTAAATTTCCTTACAAATTACAATCAACATTACAGTATTCATATAGAGACAGGGATATACATATTTTGTACTGTGTGATATATGACAATGTTGATATGCGTGGGCCTTCAGACGGTGTTGTGTGTGATGTCTTACGAGTAGATAACTTAAAGAATAAAATGACTGTTGTGAGAAATTTGTCGGACTCTTGGGTTAATGTGACACAGGCTTGTGTCATCGGTGATGATTCATCAGAAAAGTATTAAAATCATCATAACGTTATGTCCACATACACGGTTGATGTTTGCATAAATCTGATATCCGTAAAAAAAGAGAGTAATGATGTTTCTGAAATCATGCTTGATAAAGATATTTCACATTCATCTAGACAGCCTATGAATGTGTTTTTACTTTAAATAAATAAATAAATAAAACCCTTGTTTTAAAAATCTAATACTTTATATGTCTGTTGAAATGACAACATGTCAGATCTCATGAAAAAGGTTTATTACACACCGTCTAACCCGGGGTCTTTAGGTGGTAAAAACTGCTTAAAACTCAGGTGTTCGACTAACTGACAAACAAATGTCAGAGTGGCTCGCGGCAGAGGATGCCTATACATTACATAAAACTGCTCCTCCAAAATACAAGAGAAACAGGGTATTTGTTTATGGTATGAATAAACAGTTTCAGGCGGACTTGGTTGATATGTCAGCATACTCAGATTTCTCTTGACATGTATAGATGTGTTTAGTAAATATTGACTCGCGTCTTTAAGAATAAGTCCGGATCTGAAGTATCAAAAGCTTTTATTTCTATACTTGAAGATAAACGCAATTCCACAAAAACTTCAGACAGACTCCAGTGGTGAGTTCTTTAACAAACACTTTCAGTCTGTTTCTAAAAAGTATAATATTCAACATTTTGCGACAGCATCAGATTTAAAAGCTAGCGTTGTTGAACGTTTTAATAGAACTCTGAAAAGCAGAATGTGCTAATACACGTCGATACGTAGATGTGTTACAAGATCTCACGCTGGCTTATGTTATGTCTTCATGACAAGAAGCACAGGTAGTAATTTGCTCTCATGACTCTTTTAATAACGTATAGTCAGCAGCACATGCTCATCTTTCTCTCACTCTATATCATTTTTAACATAAGGAACTTGAGTGCCATCTAGTGGAGCATTAATGTAACAACATCACAGGTTATAACACCAGTTTTCATGGAAGTATTCAAATGAGACCAGTGGATGTTAACAAAAACAACGAAGACGCTGTGTTTCAAAATCTTTACGGACCTAGGGATGTGCGACGTGTGAAACCGTTGTTTAAATACAAAATCGGCGACATTGTAAGAATATTCAAAGTGAGGGGTCCATTCGCCAAGGGTTATGAGAAAAATTATTGTACAACGTGAAAAAAAAGTGTGTACAACGTGACCCACCCATTTATAAACTTTGTGATTATGACATAAAGATATTATTGATGGTAGTTTTTACGAGCCAGAGTTACAAATAATATCTGTGAGCAAAAACAATACGTTTAAAGTAGAAAAAGAAAAAGCAGGGTAGAATGTCATTTAGAAGACAGACATGGCTAGTGACGGATTTTATATCGTATTACCCTGCAATGTGTCGTTGTCAGTGTATCCTGACACTATTTCTAATTATAGATAATGCCTAGCCAACCCATTACATATGAAAGGTAAATGGGAAGTGCGGATTGTTGAATTTGAATATCCTAGAATGTGGTACACGTTTAATACTGAAGAGGCCTCTTTTGAAATAAATGTCGGCCAACCTCCAGTTCCTATCAAGAAGAAGAATATATCCGATGATGAATCATTGATGCGTAATAAAATGTCTCCGATACGTTACCGTATAAAAACAGGGTATTATGATGACATTGCTTCTCTGGTTAGAGAGATAAATGAGGCCCTTATGCTGGTGTACCGCTCTTAGGTACAGCTCATATAGCCGGAGAAAATAAGTTTGTTTGGTTTGTTTGCAATATTACAAAGTGCATTATTTTTCTATTAACAAAACCACCATCACAGACATTGGTATTGAAGTTAAGGACGACCAAAATACACACGTAAAGTTTTCATACGGCAAAGTTAGCGTTAAGCTTCACTTTAGACCTGTGAAACATTTCGTATAATAATGTCCTTATTCAACAATTATAATCATGATCCTGAACGCTACGTGGCTTACTATACAAACCAGGCAGGTGGCGCTCTACCAGGGTATGCCGGCGGGGCTGTTATGTACGGAGGAGGTGTTGGGGGTCTGTTTAGAGGTCTCTTTAGAATGGCTATTCCTCACTTAAGGCGAGGTTTCAACACAGCGAAACCCCATCTTAAATCAGCTGCAAAAAACATACTTAGTGATGTTGTCAGTAACACAACGTCAAGCACTTTTAACGATAAAAAACATCCACAAGACGGTTCGGGTCTATTGGTAATGGCCTGTAAACATTTGCTACGACCCCCAGGTGACAAGAGGAGGGGTCATTCTCAAAAGAAAGCAAGACGGTCAGCTAAGAAGTTCTCAGTTGTAAAACGCAAGCGCAGGGTGACTGTAAAACCCCAGCACCATCTTCTAGACTAGGGCATTACTACACAGCATGTCAGAAGAGTTTGTTAAATCAGAATTGGATTTGTTCACGGTGCCACTAACTCAAACAGCTATTGAAAGAAACGCCTATATTGAGATGCCACCATTATCTGCAATATCAGACACAGCACCCCTGGACATTTTTATAGTGGGGAATGGAGAGGATAATAATAACACACTGTTGTTTTTGCGTCTCAAAATCACAAATCCAGACGGTACAGATATAGCAGAAGGTGCACCTGTAGGTCTGATTAACTACGCAGGTGCTACCATTTTTTCACAGGTTGACGTATCGCTTGGAGACTAATCTCACAGAGTTCCAGCACATATCCACACCGATGTGTTATAGAGTGTCTTAACTTCTTCAAACAACGTTTTCCGCTGGTCTCTTTTACAAAGATACAGCCGGACATATAGATTCTACAGATCTGGGGGAGGAAATGCGGGTCTGACAAAGAGAGCTGCGTACACTAATGCCAGCAGTGTTGTAGAATTACTAGCACCAGATCACAATGATATCTTTTTTCAGGAAAAACTTATAAGGATTTTGATGTCCACACCATGTGTCATGAACTGCTCTGAGACATGATGATCCAGATGCAGCTTTATTAGAGGGCAATCCAAAGGCGTAATCCAAATAACAGGTCATGGTCATACACAGGCAGTCCAAACAAAGAAACAAACAAAACAGGCAGGGACCAGAGGCAAAAGAGTCATCAGGGAACAAGGAAACAAAAGACAAGGAACCAGGGATACGCTCAGAAATGCAGTAATAACTAAACAAGACTTCGCACTGAATGGGTGTGTGGAGTGAGAATAACAGGGTGATGAGACACAGATGAATGTAATCAGTGATGATGAGTCCGGGAAATGAGTTAAGGGAGATGTAGTTTGGTGAGTGAATGATAAGTCTGATGTGGAGTGCCCTCTGGTGGTTCTCAAGGGCACTCCAGCTGGAGACTGGGTCATGCTCACGCACTGCTCTCTGCTAGGCCAAATACCCTATTGAGCGAGTAATATTAAAAAATCATTCGTTGCCAGCTGGTTCTCGTTTTGTGTATTGGCTGAATAACTTGGTTGATTGACTGATGGTCTCATGATCCCACCCCACTTGCTAATGTGCCAAATGGTTTAGTCCATCTGCACGCAGTTTGTTAATGTTAGATGAGCATCTGGTGGAGCGCTGTAGAAATGTCTTTCTCAAAGAAAGCCAAATCAGGACACCAAAAAAGAAAGGAAAGACAGGAGAAGGAAAGAAAACAAAATGAGGGGAAACAATTGGTTACTGAATTCTTTTTAAAGAAAGGTGAACACAAACTAGAACACGAAATTTGAAGTGCTAAGCTGCTTGAATATCCCTGCGAATCCGCGATCGTTAGCGCTCAAAATGAACTTAGACAACCCGTTGAAAGAGCAGAACACACACTTTCAGAGTCTATGTAAGAACATATGTACATATTGATAATATTAGTATATTAATATTAGGCTACCTTCAGTGGCATTTACTGAGAACACTCCAATGTCATATAAGCTATCTGTTCCCTTTGTGTTGTTCAATCAGCAAATAAAATATGACTGAATCAAGTCTTGTTTGGTTATCATACAGTACGCAGTTTGTTCATGTAGGAATTAAAAAACTAAAATAGTATGGGGGGGGGGAGCATCAGGACTGCCTATGCATAGGGCATAGGATCCCGTCTTGTGCATCGCCCCTGGTTGATAATGATGCATTTACATCTAAAAACCAAGCATTGTTTATTGACTGCGAAGAATATTTGCACGTGATGAGGAATGTTCTAGACATGTGTCTCTCATCAAATCTGCTAATATCAGGGACTAGAAGCACGGTTTCGACAACCGCTCCCCCGTACGATAAACCTTGTAATCTATGCTATTTATGACTCGATTCTTGAAATTTCAAATCGCAGACAGGTCTTGATCGATTACTATTAAAATGAATACCGTACAGCTCACAGTCTTGATTAGGAAACATTAGGAAAATTAGACCTTTCCTATCGGAGCACTTTACGCAAGTCCTAGTCCAGGCTCTTGTCCTGTCCAAACTGGATTATTGCAATGCGCTTCTGGCTGGACTTCCTGCTTGCACAATCAAACCTCTCCAGATGATCCAGAATGCGGCGGCAAGAGTGGTCTTCAATGAACCGAAGAGAGCGCATGTAACTCCGCTCTTCATCAGGTTACACTGGCTCCCTGTTGCCGCCCACATAAAGTTCAAGGCTTTGCTCCTTGCCTACAAGACCAACACCGGATCTGCACCATCGTATCTCCACTCGCTAATGCAGATCTATGTTCCTGCCAGATCACTGCGGTCTGCAAAGAACAACGACTAGTGGTACCATCCCAAAAAGGAAAAAAGTCACTCTCCCGTACCTTCTCTGGATCTGTTCCACATTGGTGGAATGATCTACCTGCTGCTACAAGATCAGCAGACTTGGTTGCCATCTTTAAAAAACGCCTAAAAACGCATCTCTTCCGTCAACACGTTGCTGATTGAGTTTTCCTAATTGTCTTCCTTTCCTTCTTTATTTAAAAAAAAAAAAAAACACTAACCTCACTATTCTTAGCTTTGTATACTGTGCTAAGCTTTAATGGACTAGTTTGATGCACTTATGTATTTTTGTTGCCTATGTTGTTATAATTGCTTCCAATGTTTCCTCATCTGTAAGTCGCTTTGGATAAAAGCGTCTGCTAAATGACTAAATGTAAATGTAAATGTCTTGATGGATAAAATATCATGCAACACACATTTTCTAGGTGTTCTGCCGTGTGATTATTTAGCAGAAGAACGTCTAAGAACAGTGCCATCTATGGTCATAATTAATACACACCCCTCAGGACTCCCCGGGGAACACTGGTTAGCCTTATACATAACCAGGGAAGGGGTTGGGTGCTTTTTTGACAGTTTTGGAAATAAACCCGATCATCTCTGTTTTCAAACACAAATCAGCCTGTGTGCAATACTCAAACAAGCAAGTCCAGAATTTGTCAGACACCAGTGGTCAACATTACTTATGATTATGAATACGTGATGAGTTTGTATACTGATGATTTAGATACAAAAACGACACTATGGTGACAAAAAACTAAAAACCTACGACCATTATAATAAGAAAAATGTGTTTGGATGTATTCAATGTGTTCAGACTGGTAAAATCTATGCAGTAGCTGTTTTGTTGTTGGAAAGGACTGTATAATTTGACTGGTCTTTAAAGTTTATGGCCGCCAGGGAGCATGGATTAGAATGCAGACAAGATGTTTGTTGAGGTGTTTATTGGAATAAAGATTTGAATATAAAGGTGTGTGTGGTTCTGAAACAAAGGTACAGGCATAAATCAGTAAATGTTAAATAGTTATAACATGCCTAACAGGTTTATAATTAAACCAAAACTATTAAAGATTAAATCCTCATTTTGTTATGTATGACTTAGATGCAGTGTTATAATAAATGCTTATTACTAAGCGAATACAACCTTAGAAATACAGTTATAATATATATATATACACCTGTTCAAAGATTAATTTGCTGCGCAATAACTGTAACAATATGACGTACTACCTTTGAACATGAAATAAGTATTAACTGCAGAGTTACTCCTTAAATCAAACAACGTTACACATTGTGCATGAACAACGGAGAAAAGACATTTTAATTAAGACATGTAAAGCTTGCAGATTAAATCTTCATTAACTATCAGCGTTCTCAAGAATTAAACCCTGGCGCAGTGCTAAATAAGCTCCGCCATTATACGATAATAATCAACATGCCACGACATCAATCTGAGGTGAAAATAACAACAAACTTCAGTATACTCACTGGTAGCTGCACGCACACAGTTCTGGAAACTCGTAAATGAATACCGTCAGTATTAAAACAAATATAAATAGAAACTTCACAGTCTCTCAACACCGACGCTCTCTTCCAAACTTTCCCGAAAAACGGAAACTTAAGTGTCTCCTTCCGCACGCTGGTGCTGGGCACATTGATGCTCCTGATTGGCTGATTCTCAAGCAGCCAGTTTTGTCGTCCTTTTTCACAGTAGCGGTTTTAGGCACGGGCGAACCGGGCGGCATTTTTTCATGTCACATGGGGGGCGGCACCGGCACGAGCAGTAAAGAAAAAAACAACAACTGGGCCATCGCAAAGCAGTTTTCTGTTATCTATCGTTAGTATCATTCATTCATTCATTGTGTGGGGATATTGGTAAATTGGAGCCCCTGCATGCTGAGAAGGTGCCGTGTGTGTGAAGGGGAAAGGGGCGCGCAGGGGATAGTTATTCACCTCTGGGTGACCGGGTCTCTACCTCTAATGAAATAAGTCACACACCACCTCGACTTTCTTGCAAATAATGTAATGAATACAGGCCTATAGTTCCTGCACATTTTTGTTTTTCTGAATTGTGTGAAATGGCTCATAACAAATAAGTAATACAAAACGATTATGTGTCACCTCACCGAGGTGAATTGGTTTAGTCTTTCTGGCCATGACTCGTTTCGTGATGCGAGGAGGGGGGGACCTGTTGATTGTCGAGTGTCAAATAAACAGAGATGGACAGGAAAAAGGTCAAAGTCATCAGGCGCACAATTAAGAAAAAAAAAATCTTCTTTTATTATGAAAGAGTCTGAAGTAGTTCATGACAAGATGGAGATATTGAACCATTTTAATGAGCATTTTATTCAGTCTGGTTCTTTGTTTGACACTGCTTGTCCTTATACTGTGACACATTGAAGAGATGTATCAGTCTCTACAAGTGTCTTTAATTTCACTACATTCTTAGTGGCTGATGTTCAAAAAGCCCTAAAAGGGCTGGCTCCTGAAAAACCTCCAGGACCTGATCTTATAGAGCCCTACTTCTTAAAAATAGCTGCTGATTGTGTAGCACAGCCTCTAACGTACCTTTTTACCTCTTACTTTAGAGAGCAACACTATTCCCAAAATATGGAAATCTGCATTTGTTTGTCCATTATTGAAAGGGGGTGACCCGTCAAATTTAAATAATTACAGGCCAATTTCTAATTTGTCTGTTGTGGCCAAAATGCTTGAATCCCTAGTGAGTGATCAGATGAAAGACTTCTTGCATGTACAGGACATTTTATCCCCAGTTCAGTCAGGTTTTTAAAAAAAACATAGTACCATTACAGCTGCAATGAAGATGATAAATGACATCTCTGTTGCTCGTGACAAGAAGCCGCACTGTGCATCACTTTTTATTGACTTGTCAAAAGCTTTTGACACGGTTGATCATGATGTTTTAAAGATTAGGCTTCTTAATTCGGAGTTTTCAGAGAATACTGTCTCTTGGTTCTCAAACTATCTTAGTGACAGAACCCAGTGCACTAAGCATGATGGTGTTCAATCTGGTATTTTACCAATCCTTAAAGGGGTTCCACAAGGCTCTGTGTTAGGCCCTCTTTTATTCACTATTTATATAAATAATCTTAATCAGCATGTGTCTGATGCAAACTTTCATTTTTATGCAGATGACACAGTTATTTACTGCTGTGCACCCTCTCTTAAACAAGCCATTGCGCATTTACAGAATGCCTTCACTGTGGTCCAAAACACCTTGTTACAGCTGAAACTTGTGCTCAATGCAGACAAAACTAAATGTATGCTTTTCACGGGCCCTCGAAATAGACCACTGAATGTTCCCTCAGTGACTACTCTTGACGGACGTGAAATGCAGACTTTTACAACTTATAAGTATCTTGGTATCGTTATTGATGATTGCCTATCATTTAAGCCTCATGTTCAGTGTCTAGTGAGAAAGTTGAGGCTAAAATTGGGTTTTTATTTTCGAAATAAGCTGTGCTTTTCTTTTAATGTTAAAAAACGGTTAGTGTCATCCACTTTTTTATCTGTGCTGGACTATGGTGATATATTATATATGCATTCATCTGCTCAATGCCTTCATATGATTGATGCAGCCTATCATGCATGGCTGAGATTTATTACTAATTGTAAAGCTCGCAGCCACCACTGTGAGCTGTACTCTCGTGTAGGGTGGTCTGCTCTGGCCACACGGAGGCGTTGTCATTGGTATACATTTATATATAAGGCTATTATTGGTCTGCTTCCATCCTATTTATGTTCACTTATTATGAAAAAAAGTGTTGGTCATTATTCTCTTCGTTCTCAGGCTGTTGTCTTGCTTTCTGTCCCACATGTCAGTACTGAGCTGGGTAAAAAGGCCTTTGTTTATTCTGCTCCCTTTACATGGAATTTGCTGCAGAACAACTTAAAACTTAGTCAGTTGATTCCTTTGAGTGTTTTTAAGTTAAGAATGAGATGTTTTGAGTTGGACTCCCTCACATGTAAATGTTTTAATTAAGATTTCATTGTAAGTGCAAAACTGGCTTTCAAATTGTTTCTATTAATGTATTTGTTTTATTTTTCATGTTTTTTTTTTTTGTGTGTCTTGTACGTATGTAATGATGTGTTGTAAATTCTGCTGCCGATCTTGGCCAGGTCTCCCTTGTAAAAGAGATTTTTAATCTCAATGGGCTGCTTTTCCTGGTTAAATAAAGGATAAAGAAAAAAAAAAGAAAAGAAGAACAGCAAAAGATAAAGGTTTGCAACTATAATGTTCTCTCTGTGGTATGATTACTGTATCTATGGCGTTTATTTTGACCCAAAAGTCGCGCGCAAGGAATCCGCACGCGCAGGTGCGATGCAAACGCGCATAATGATATACACGCGTGAAAAAGTGGTTCTGCGTATGGAATATGGCGCTTATGGAAAGCCAAAAGGGTCAGAATTACGGCATAGATTAAACGCGTTTACTATGGCATTTTAAACGGTAATTGCGCCGCAAAATACGGCGTCTCGATTCCAAACGCCGTAAAAACCGTGCGAAAAGCCTTTCATAACGCCGTATTTAACGACAAATCGGTCAAACCGGAAAAGGTAGGTCTTTTGTGTGACCGGGGTAGTTACTGCTGATTGGACGGAACCCCTGATAGTCTTATTTAATTAACACTGCATATAGGAATTTTTTGTGTCTGATATTTCACCTGTGTTTTGACTTCCATAACCTTTTATGTTTTACTTACAGTCATTTTTTTTTCTTGTACAGCTGCTTTGTAACAATGAAAATTGTAAAAAGTGCTATATAAATAAAGCTGACTTGACTTGACTAATCATCAAAATGAAAAGAAATAAACATTTGAAATATATCAGTCTGCGTGTAATGAATGAATATAATATACAAGTTTCACTTTTTGAATGGAATTAGTCAAATAAATAAACTTTTCATGATTTTCTAATTATATGACCAGCACCTGTATATACGCTTAGCCACATATAAAATTACACATTTGCACATACAGGGACCATCCGAAAAGACGTGTAAATCACGGCCAGATGACGACAAGGACGTCAGATCCACTCTCAAATTATTTTTCAACCATGACGGCACGTGTCGAACTGACGTCATTTTACGGGCGTTAAACGTCCAGATGTTTAGCCTACAGACAAATCTAACCATACCATTGTTCATTCACAGAATTCATTGAAACCCTTTACACACATTGAATGGCACAAAATATCCCATTTTGAAGTTCTCTGAATATGTTTATGATGTAAGAATTAATTACTACTAACACGAGTCAAAACCAAAAAAGTTCGTTTAAGTGGGCGGGTTGAATACGAATACCGCGCAATTTAGGTAAATTCATCAATGCAAGACTCAGTGACGGCGACATATGCACTATGGCGGATGGTGGAAATCAATTCAGGAGAAGAATAAACGACATTCGCGACAAAATGAATGCTCAGTTTAACCGACTGCTTAATGAAGACCCCCCAGAGGAGGAACAGACAAGTCTTGTGGATAGGTTTGTGATCCCATTTAATTAAGGGTATTTTCAAATAATATCTAAATATTCTTTAGAAGTTTAATATTAAAAAAATTAATAATTATTTTAAATA
Organism: Barbatula barbatula; assembly: GCF_947034865.1. Taxonomy (NCBI): domain Eukaryota; kingdom Metazoa; phylum Chordata; class Actinopteri; order Cypriniformes; family Nemacheilidae; genus Barbatula; species Barbatula barbatula. Next base: position 7,349,878 of record NC_136776.1, read on the forward strand.
ATTGCCAATACACACAGAAATGTCAATAATCACAGAAATGATCAAATATGCTCGAACGATACTTTTATTTTAACGATGCACACATTTGTGCAAGAAATGCTGCATTTTGTTAAGAGTTGTCACAGGGATGACGTGATTATGTGTGCAAAACTAGGCCAATAGCATCTGTTCTGCAGACGAGATGCACTGTCAGACACATGCACTCTCAGCAGCGCATGCGCACTCGTCACATGCACTCTCAGCAGCGCATGCGCACTCGACACATGCACTCTCAGCAGCGCATGCGCACTCGACACATGCACTCTCAGCAGCGCATGCGCACTCGACACATGCACTCTCAGCAGCGCATGCGCACTCGACACATGCACTCTCAGCAGCGCATGCGCACTCGTCACATGCACTCTCAGCAGCGCATGCGCACTCGTCACATGCACTCTCAGCAGCGCATCCGCACTCGTCACATGCACTCTCAGCAGCGCATGCGCACTCGACACATGCACTCTCAGCAGCGCATGGGCACTCGTCACATGCACTCTCAGCAGCGCATGGGCACTCGTCACATGCACTCTCAGCAGCGCATGCGCACTCGACACATGCACTCTCAGCAGCGCATGCGCACTCGTCACATGCACTCTCAGCAGCGCATGCGCACTCGTCACATGCACTCTCAGCAGCGCATGGGCACTCGTCACATGCACTCTCAGCAGCGCATGCGCACTCGTCACATGCACTCTCAGCAGCGCATGCGCACTCGTCACATTTAATATTAAAAAAATGCACTATGGCGGAAGCAAGACAACAGCCTGAGAACAACAGCCTGAGTGCGAGCGCATGGGCACTCGTCAGCAGCGCATGGGCACTCGTCACATGCACTCTCAGCAGCGCATGCGCACTCGTCACATGCACTCTCAGCAGCGCATGCGCACTCGTCACATGCACGCTCTAACGTATTTCACGAGGTGAACTGTAAGATTCTATTAATTAAATGTAAAGGTAACATCTACACTAATAATGAAAATACATTACTAAATAAAACCTTTTCTTGTACACGTATTCTTCCGGCCTGAAATTATAAACAAACACACATATATACATAAATGACTCATTCTACAATAAACAGGTGCTTGTTAATCAATGGTTTAATGATAAAGTTTTATTATGTAGACATTATATATATATATATATATATATATATATATATATATATATAGTTATATATATAAAGAGCAGGACGGCTCCAGTCTGTTTTTGTGAAATTGAGGCATCTATATCAGTTTTCAATGCATATGTGGAATTGAGAAAAAATGTAACATAAAATCATAACACAAAACAAAAAATGTTGTACTCGACAAAAGACTCTAAGATGCATTTTGTCCACCACATTTTCTAAAAATGTTTGCATGTCCTGGATAAAAACAAACATCAGAGGCTCGACACTATCATGCTCTATGAAGTCTGCACTGAAGAACTGTTCCAAGGCCTCTGCAGCCTCATCATCCTCCATCTGCACATTATAAGTGGAAGCTGAACTGAGCCAAGAAGATCCCCCTGACTGCAGTTTTAAGATCCGTCATGACACGCTCTTAAGAAACAACAATGCAGAAGATGATAAATAACAATATGCTGAACAATAATGGCCACAACCTCTCTAACAAAACCTACTTTTCGTGTAGACTGAACCACCTACTTCTCCGATGCAAACTCAGATGAAAAGATTGGTTTCATCTACCTAAAGGCAAATATTAATTTTAGTTACCTTTAGGACTACCTTTTTAAGGTTACTGGTACTTTTCCTGAGGAGTTACCTGAGAAGTTACCTGTCTGTCAAAATGCTCTTCCATGTTTACCAAGTTAGTCATGACAACATGCCATTCTTTACCTTATGATTAGTCTATGCTTTTACATGAGAGATTTATTACAACTTCCTTTTTTGCAACCTAAATACAGGCTGCTGATCACCTCTCAGGAAGGCTTTGGACTCCTCTGTATAGTGGGCAAACAATTTCCCATGCCTGGAAAATAGTGATTGAATGTTAGATAATTCCTTTCTCGTAAAAGCTTTAAATATTCAAAATACAAACAATTCCATACCGGTCCAGTCCAAAGTTCTCCATTAACATGACGCACCATAATTTCCTCAGCTCTACCATGTCCTGCTGCTCAAAACATACAAGTCAATGCCCTTTCTCTCAGAAAAAGTCTCAAAGTTATTGAAAACTGTACTAATACTTACAATTGTGCAGTCAAATGGGGCATCCGGCACAATGTACAATGCAGACTATAAATGAAAGAGACGTCAGTATTATGGCAAAACAATATAATATTAACTACAAACATAATGTACTTACCATCAACATAAACACACCACAGTCGTTGCCATATGATTGTACTGGAAAACCCTTAAATATAATGAAAGGAGGGAATAAGCAAAATTTCATAGAACGATAGATACATAAGACTTAAAGAGATGGATGGGATAGATAAATGGACGATAGGATACAATTAAGATAGATAGATTTGAATAGACAGACAGATTTATGGATGGATAGATAATCAACCTTTCAGTCCATTTTACGGGTTTTATCCTATGTGCAATGCCCCTGTCAAAAATGCAAAAAACAAATACGTAAATAATAATTGATGTGTAGAAATATAAGGTTGTACAAGCTTATACTGTATGGACAAGGTTATTGAATATATAAATAATATATAATAAATATATAAAATAAAGTCATCTGAATATTAGTTTTCAAGCGACTCTACAAAATTAATTTAGGTAACGTTAGTTCCCTTTCGATACTTCTCTCGTACTGCGTAGCAGGACGCTATGGGGAAAACTCCTTTTTCTCCGATGACTGAAGCAATTCAAAAGCGCAGTGAAAACTGCACGGTGATTGGTTGGAAAAAAGCAGAGCTTTAAACCAATCGTAGCGGAGCTGCCGGACCAATGGCGATGGCACCCGCCAAAATGGGCGGGGCTTATGGCTATATAAGCAGACACATCGCCGCAGGGTCTTCAGATCTCTTCTCCTTCAGCGACGACTCGTCTTCGCTGCCCGAGACTGACTGCTTCGCCGTCGAGAGAGCACCTGCAGCGGATTCGACCTCGGCTCAGCGCCTTCGCTCCAGCGGATTCGTCAGCGGCTTCGCTCCGGCGGTTTCTGTTGGCGCCTTCGTGTGGGAGCGGCTTCGCTTGCAGCCGGTCTTTTCCCTGCCGCTATCCGGCGACGCTAAAAGAGCAAACGACTTCCACTTTCTTTTCAGAGAGTGACAGAGCAAATTTCCTGAGGCATTTACCGTGCAGTTTTCACTGCGCTACAATGCCGCGTCGTCCCTGTCGCTCGTGCGGGGTTTTCCTGCACGCCGTCGACGGTCACGACGAGTGCGTTCAATGTCTGGGTCTCTCCCACGCAGAGAACGCGCTGAAAGAGACGGAATGCTCTCACTGCGAGAGTATGAGTCTCTCCTCTCTGCGCTCGCGGATAGCTTTCTTTTCAGAGAGTGACTCCGCCCCTCGATCCCCCCCGCCTCTGCTCTCACAGGGCTCTGTGAGACCGAAGCAGCGGGGTAGAGGAGCAAAACGCTCGGGGAAACGCGAGCTCACGCCGGCTCGCCGTGCCTCGCCTTCCCCGCAGAGAGATGTTTCCCCGGTCTGTTTCACCCGAACAGATCAGCGTCCACTGGCGGCCGCCTGTGACATGATCTCGTTCGGTGGAAATGAACCGGAGGATGACGACGCCATGTCGTTAGCGGCTTCAGACGGAGAGGAGTTAGCGGGCTCGTTGGATGACCCCGCCCCCTCGCCGTCTCCAGAACCCAGCGGCCACGGCCCCGGCGCGGACTCCGAGCTCTTCCGGGTCCTCACGAAGGCCGTCAACGAGCTGGGTTTGGAGTGGTCTCCCCCAGAGGAGCCCACTCGCAGCCGCCTGGACGAGTGGTTTTTGCCGGGGCGCCGTCAGGCTCCTCGTCAACGGAACTCACCGTTCTTTCCGGAAGTTCACGGCGAACTCACAAAGTCATGGCGCGCCCCCTATTCGGCCCGTCTTCGACCTTCTTCCTCCTCGGCGCTCACCTCCGTGGACGGCGCTGAGGAAAAAGGGTACGAGAAGCTACCCCCCCTCGATGAGTCTGTGGCCGCACATCTGTGTCCGCCCGCCGCCATCGGATGTAGGGCTAAAGCGTCTCATCCTTCTAAGCCGTGCAGGACCACCTCGGCCCTCGCTGGACGCGCATACTCGTCCTCAGGCCAGGCGGCTTCAGCGCTTCACTCCATGGCAGTGCTCCAGGTCTACCAGGCGAAGCTCCTCCAAGGCATGGATGAGTCCGACCCAGACCCTGCGCTCTTCAGAGAGCTTCGGAGCTCGACGGATCTTGCTCTACGCGCCACCAAGGCCACGGCCCAGGCGATAGGCAGATCCATGGCCAGCTTGGTGGTGCTTGAACGTCATCTATGGCTGACGCTCACGGAGATCAAGGATGCGGATAAGGTCCCCTTCCTGGATGCTCCTATTTCCACGACCGGCCTCTTCGGACCGGCGGTGGAGGGTTTCGCAGAGCGTTTCACGGCAGCGCAGAAGTCTTCGCAAGCCATGAGACATTTTCTGCCTAAAAGACCCGGATCTCGGCCAGCGGCGACCCATCCTAAACCCGCCTCGACGCAACAGCCGGTGAGAACCCCTGCTGCTCATAAGGCTTCGGGAGCTGACAGCCGTCAGCGCTCCCGTTCTGGAAGGCGCTTCCCGCACCCTCAGCGACAGGGTCCCCGGCCTAAGATCACGCTGGACCCTGCGCCTCAGGCCCCGTCCTGAGCCCGTTGCCAGGAAGAGGAAGGCTACAGGGCCCGCTCCAGCCGGCCCTCCTTCAAAAACTGCTCTCATGTCTGCCTGGTCACCCCGTTCAGTTCCGGGTGCCGGCAAAATATGTTTAATAAAATGCAATGTTGTAAGTGCAGGGCCTTTTCTAACGCCCACACCACAGTCTGCAAAATGTTTAATAAAACACAAACTTTGTCAAAAAGAGAGCAAACTTCCTCTTCCATTGTTCCTGGGAGTCAAGCCCCCAAAAGGCGGCGCATCTCCCCTTTACACACAAACCCTTGCCACCCGGGCCGAGGCCTGGAGAGCCATCCCCGGAGTGTCAGACTGGGTTCTGGAAATAATATCCCAAGGTTATTCTCTCCAGTTTGCTCGTCGACCCCCGCGCTTCCGCGGGGTCGTCCCCACACGAGTGCAGGACTCGAATTCTCACGTTCTGCGCACGGAGTTGAGGAATTTACTGGGAAAAAGAGCCATAGAAATGGTTCCCCCAGATCAAATCGAGTCAGGCTTCTACAGCCGGTACTTTCTCGTACCAAAGAAGGACGGCGGCTCCCGCCCCATCCTCGATCTCAGACATCTGAATCACGCCCTTATGACTCGCAAATTCGCCCAGAGGACTGGTTCTTCTCTCTGGACCTGGAAGATGCTTACTTCCACATTCAGATAGCCCCTCGTCACAGACGATTCTTGAGATTCGCCTACGAGGGAATTGCTTATCAATACACGGTCCTTCCATTCGGACTCTCTCTAGCTCCCCGCACTTTCACGAAGTGCATGGATGCGGCTCTCTCCCCTCTCAGACAGAAGGGAATCCGCATTCTGAATTACCTCGACGACTGGCTTGTTCTAGCCCAGTCGGAGGACGAGCTAAGGTCTCACAGATCCCTCCTCCTCAGCCACCTGGAGTGCCTGGGACTCAGGATCAATCTGGCCAAGAGCGCGCTGTCACCCAGCCAAAACATTTTGTTCCTGGGAACAGTCTTCGACTCGAAACGCATGACCGCCAGAATTTCGCCAGAACGAGCTCTGGTCATTCGACGGCTTGCGGCCTCATTCACACCCGGGGTGTCACGCCCCCTCAGGGTTTTTCAGAAAATGCTAGGTCTTATGGCCTCTGCATCTCAGGTACTGAGTCTGGGCATCCTCCGGATGCGCCCCCTACAGTACTGGCTGAAGCCCAGAGTTCCTCCACACGCTTGGCGTCTTGGACGTCTACGCGTTCGGGTGGACCAAACCTGCGTGACCGCTCTAGCCCCGTGGATAGATCCCCTTTGGCTAGAACAAGGTGTGACCCTGGGCTCCACGTCCAGCCGGAAAGTAGTCACGACAGACGCCTCCAACACGGGTTGGGGAGCTCTGTGCGACGGCGAACCGGCCTTCGGCCTCTGGTCGAACCAGGAAAGAAGCCTCCACATCAACTACCTGGAAATGCAGGCAGTATGGTTGGCTCTCCGCTACTTCCTACCGGTGCTAAAAGATCGTCACGTCTTAGTCCGATCAGACAGCATGACGGTGGTATCATACATAAACCACCAGGGAGGCCTCTCCTCAAGACGCCTTTTTTCCCTAGTTTCTCACCTCTTGGAATGGGCCCAGTCCAATCTGTGCTCACTGAGGGCAACTCACCTTCCAGGCAAACTGAACCGGGGGGCAGATATGCTATCTCGGAGCAATGTTCCTTCAGACGAATGGACGCTCCACCCCATGTCGGTTCAGCGAATCTGGCAAATCTTCGGCAAGGCAGAGGTCGACCTCTTCGCCTCAGAAGACAATACTCATTGCCCGACGTACTTCTCGAAGGGCAGGGACGCCTTGGCCCACGTTTGGCCCAACAGGCTCCTCTACGCTTTTCCCCCGATCGCGCTCTTGCAGCAGACGATCAGGAGAATCAGGGAGCAAGCTCACCGAGTGCTTTTGGTAGCCCCTCTGTGGACGAACCAGCCTTGGGTCGCAGATCTCTCCCAGCTGCTCATAGCAGCACCGTGGCCCATTCCCCTGAGGCGGGACCTCCTCTCTCAGGCAGGGAACACGATATGGCACCCCCAGCCAGAGCTGTGGGCTCTGCACCTTTGGCCTCTCGACGGGAGCCTACGGACCTCCCAGAGAGCGTACTGAACACCATAACACAGGCTAGAGCTCCGTCTACTAGACGTCTCTATGCCCTCAAATGGTCTGTCTTCGCCTCCTGGTGTACAACACGCGGCGCTGACCCAGTGTCCTGTGACATATCACTGATATTGTCATTTTTACAAGAGTTGTCGGATAACGGCCGTGCCCCTTCCACACTCAAAGTCTATGTGGCGGCTATTTCAGCTTCGCATACCCTCACGGAGGACAAGGAGTGGGCAGGAACGATCTTATCGTTCGTTTCCTGAAGGGCTCCAGGCGGCTACACCCCCCTCGCCCTCTTACGGTTCCCTCTTGGGATCTGCCCACGGTCCTGAGGGCTCTAAAGGGTCCTCCCTTTGAGCCTCTGCTATCTGCGGACCTCCGTCCTTTAACGCTCAAGACCGCTCTGCTTCTCGCTTTAGCATCGGTGAAGCGTGTGAGTGACCTACAGGCTCTCTCTGTGAGCCCATCCTGTCTGGAATTTGGGCCTAACGACGCCAGAGTCGTTCTCAAACCAAGACATGGCTATGTGCCTAAGGTGCTCTCTACTCCGTTCAGAGCACAGGTTATTTCGCTCTCGGCTCTCCCCTCCTCAGAGCGGGACCCAGAGCTCGGCCTGCTCTGCCCAGTCAGAGCGTTAAAAATATACATTGAGCGCTCCGCCCTATTCAGAAGGTCGGAACAGCTCTTTGTGTGCTTCGGCGACCGCACCAAAGGGTCCTCGGTCTCGAAACATAGACTATCAAAATGGATAGTTGAGGCTATATCGCTGGCTTACTCTTCCTTGGGCCTTCAAAGCCCCACGAGAGTTAGAGCCCATTCCACTAGAGGCATTGCCTCTTCCTGGGCATGGTATAGCGGTGTCTCTATAAAAGATATCTGTGCGGCTGCCTGCTGGGCTTCGCCGTCCACTTTTACGAGATTTTACAATCTAGACGTTCCGGCCCTTGAGGCCCGGGTCCTTTCTGCTAATTAGGTCGCTGAGCCCCGGCTTACGCCATGCCAGCACTTAATGACTTTGGGACGATAACCGGTCTAGGCCACCTTCTAGCTTGGCCTTTCCGCATTCAGGGTTTCCCCGTCTCCGGGCCAAGGCTCTGAGACTATCTGTCTTTTTCGTTCCATCTGTAGCACGGCGTGATTATACTGGTTCCCCATAGCGTCCTGCTACGCAGTACGAGAGAAGTATCGAAAGGGAACGTACTCGGTTACTTACGTAACCTCGGTTCCCTGAGATACGGGAACGAGTACTGCGTTCCTGGCCGTGCTACGAGCTGCTGTGTCGTCGCTTCAGTCGAAGTAACCTGAAGACCCTGCGGCGATGTGTCTGCTTATATAGCCATAAGCCCCGCCCATTTTGGCGGGTGCCATCGCCATTGGTCCGGCAGCTCCGCTACGATTGGTTTAAAGCTCTGCTTTTTTCCAACCAATCACCGTGCAGTTTTCACTGCGCTTTTGAATTGCTTCAGTCATCGGAGAAAAAGGAGTTTTCCCCATAGCGTCCTGCTACGCAGTACTCGTTCCCGTATCTCAGGGAACCGAGGTTACGTAAGTAACCGAGTACGTTCTTCAATAAATTACTGTATGAAGAACAGGTACCATATCCAAGTATCATAAATGCGATCTGGTATCATTGATTATAAGGATTAAGTTAGTTTTCGAAAACATCATCTTATATATTAAAACAATACTTTTTCATCTATCTAATACTGTATGAATGAAATCAATATACTTACAACATTCGTCTGATAATGTTAAAGACATTTCGATTACATTTGTCAAATAATTCAATAACACTTTTACTTCGACTTAATCTTGTTCGAATTGAATATAGTTAAAACAACACTTTCACTTCGATTTAATATTGTATGAGAATAAATCAATTGAATATTAAATAAATATACTTACAATTGGCCTGTAGGTCCATTTGATTCACAAACGTGTCTAACAGTGCATTTGTTGGAGTGCGCATGCGTTGCTGAGACTGCATGTGTCGGAGTGCGCATGCGCCGCTGACAGTGCATCTGGCCTGAGAGTGCATCTGGTCTGCAGACAGACCCTTCTCAAACTAGGGGCATGTTCAAGCTCAAGCCGGTGCGCAACGTTTTGCTACGGCACAACAGTACACGTTTCCTGGAAACGGTTTGCAACGGTGTGCAAATGGGTTTGAGATTCGAGCTGCATCTGAATTCGCTCACTTCTTCACTCATTCACTATTCCCTAGTGGATGCTAAACAGCCCAGTCCATGGGGAAGAAGTGAATGAAAATGAGTAAACAATTTCGGACACTGACATAATATATCCTGCGTCTGAAAGTAAGCCTATACTGTCACGGACATTTGTCATAACGCTTATATTACACTTATGTGGCTTAATGGATTGTTTTATAAAATTCTAAAGTTATTTTTTACATTATTTGTAACGTTTATTGTATTGGTTTTAAATAAAGAGAACAAAACAAATGTTTGTCACGTTACTTTTACATTTATTACGTTTAATACACTGCTATATATAACATTCAACTAATCTGTTTATTCTCAAAAAGTACTAAAATATCTGTCAACAAGAACAAACACAAGTGTATAAACGTACGTTATGCATTAATGGTCACTCTCATCCAGCTGATTCTAATCAGATGAGTGTACATCGAATGTATGCTCAAAATTACAATGCATTGTGGGAAAAAAGTAGTTTACAATGTAGGGAATGAGTTGTTTACTCAGAATTCAGACAACACTACAAAATGTCTGACACCCGATATAGTGCACTATATAGGAGATAGGAGGCAAATTAAGGCACAGCTATATTTTCTCTTTTTTGGTGGGTGTTTCAAGTGTGTCAGCCCCATCAGCAACATGTATATAACCCATGTGGTCTTAAAGAGACAGCTTGCACAATAGGTCAAAGGAAAGTAGTTTAAATGTTTCCACAGCAGCTCAGTTTACGAACCAATTGAAGATATAAGAAGACATGTATTTAGCAGTATTCAACACGTATTTATACCGATTTCATCGGGCTCTGAAAATTCTTCAAAAAGAACACAAAGAATGGCCTTCACAGCTGCCATGGTTAAATTCTTTTGTCATTACAACAGGGTGTTCAACTGCAACACCGTTCCCATTTAAAAAACGTTTTGCAACGTTTTGTCGGGGCTGAACGCAGCCCTGGTAACCAGTTAGCATTTTTGCACATCCGATTCCATCGATTTCAGGCAATGACGTGTAGCCTGTGTACTGTTTGTCATGGACATTCGTTATAAACTTAACAATTGGCTGTATTATACCTTTGTGGATTGTTATATAAAATAATAAAGTTAATTTTCACTTTATTTGTCATGTCTATTGTTTTAGTTTATAATAAAGGGATCAAAACAACCATTACGTCGGCCTAGCGAGGGATGTTTTTTGATCGACTGTCGACCTGGCTTCATGTGGTGTTTTTACATGTGTGTCTTGTCTAGTAAACAGAATAACGACTTACATGTTTTTAAGGCTTGAGATGTTTCGAAATTCCAGTGGTGGTGGGCCGATTCGCCAGCGAAGGCGCAACAGAGTAAGGGCACAAAGACAAATCACATTTAAAGTCTCTGTGCTTAAAAACTCCTCCATTTCCCATTATAGATCACATAGGGGTGAGTTCACATATGTGATACATTTTTAACATTACTATTTTTGCTTTTTGACATGAAAGCTGTCAAAATATATATTTTTTATATTTTCAGATTCCACTCCACCCTGCCGTGTTGTAGTGCGACGTGATTGAGGGAGAATTCAAGCAAGCCCTAAGAGATAATTTTCTTGATCTTCCTGAAGATTTTGAATTATGTAAAGTTAATGGCCAAAGACAGGTCATCCCTTTGCAATTGGAAAGTTTGAGTCCTGACCATATCTCCTCAAGCAGTGCATTGGGAAGATCTGCCCTTTATATCGTGTGAGTGAAATATTCAGTAGAGTTCTAAAATATTCAAAACGTTATTCTGTCCAAAGGCCTTTTCTTGTTAAATTTTTTCTGGTTAAATTTGATCAGATAAAAAACTAATATTTGTTTGGGTTCTCAGTAAATTTGACATCTTCAATGAACAACAATAATATACTAAAAGTTCTTTAGTCTGGCTTAGATTTTACCTCTTAAGTTTCTTTTCATTTAAAAACCCAAATCACAGGTTAATGACAGTACCACAATTGCGGCCCTAGATGGGAGCAGCCAAACTGATCACACCACCACAAGTGCGCCCCCAGGTGGCAGCAGCCAAACTGGCTTCACCACCACAAGTGCGCCCCCAGGAGGCAGCAGCCAACGTGCCTACTCAGCCATAGATGCACCCCCAGGAGGCAGCAGCCAAACTGATCACACCACCACAAGTGCGCCCCCAGGAGGCAGCAGCCAACGTGCCTACTCAGCCATAGATGCACCCCCAGGAGGCAGCAGCCAAACTGATCACACCACCACAAGTGCGCCCCCAGGAGGCAGCAGCCAACGTGCCTACTCAGCCATAGATGCACCCCCAGGAGGCAGCAGCCAAACTGATCACACCACCACAAGTGCGCCCCCAGGAGGCAGCAGCCAACGTGCCTACTCAGCCATAGATGCACCCCCAGGAGGCAGCAGCCAAACTGATCACACCACCACAAGTGCGCCCCCAGGAGGCAGCAGCCAACGTGCCTACTCAGCCATAGATGCACCCCCAGGAGGCAGCAGCCAAACTGATCACACCACCACAAGTGCGCCCCCAGGAGGCAGCAGCCAACGTGCCTACTCAGCCATAGATGCACCCCCAGGAGGCAGCAGCCAAACTGGCTTCACCACCACAAGTGGCCCCCAGGAGGCAGCAGCCAACGTGCCTACTCAGCCATAGATGCACCCCCAGGAGGCAGCAGCCAAACTGGCTTTACCACCACAAGTGCGCCCCCAGGAGGCAGCAGCCAAACTGGCTTCACCACCACAAGTGCGCCCCCAGGAGGCAGCAGCCAACGTGCCTACTCAGCCATAGATACACCCCCAGGAGGCAGCAGCCAAACTGGCTTCACCACCACAAGTGCGCCCCCAGGAGGCAGCAGCCAACGTGCCTACTCAGCCATAGATGCACCCCCAGGAGGCAGCAGCCAAACTGATCACACTACCACAAGTGCGCCCCCAGGAGGCAGCAGCCAACGTGCCTACTCAGCCATAGATGCACCCCCAGGAGGCAGCAGCCAAACTGGCTTCCCCACCACAAGTGCGCCCCCAGGAGGCAGCAGCCAACGTGCCTACTCAGCCATAGATGCACACCCAGGAGGCAGCAGCCAAACTGATCACACCACCACAAGTGCGCCCCCAGGAGGCAGCAGCCAACGTGCCTACACCATAACAAATGCGCCCACAGCAACTCCAGTGTAAGTACACCCCAGCCATTACGATCTTCAGGCTAGGTTCATAATCGTAAGTGGACATTTCAAAAGCAAGATGTCAACATGTGTTTTATTTCTCACTGAAATTCTGAATATGTTTTTAATTTGTTGTGTAAAATATGACTATAATAAATATATATTTTTACTTGGATATTTTGTGATCCTTAGAGAGGACTTCTATATGGACTCATCAGAGTCTGATATTGAAGAAATAATCCTGGCCTCTCCGGTGAGGAGTAATAGTCCAAATGTATGTATTTCATCCATCCGCAACACTGGTTGTCTTCAAATTTTATTATCAAGTTGACATAGTTGTGAATCACCCATATGATATATCATTTTTGTGCATTTCATATTTGGGTGGTAATTTGTATATTTTATATTTTCAGCTTGTCAGAGAACTGAAGGTAAAAATGGACTCTTTTACAAGTATTACTGTCATAGCACGCCTCAAACAAATTTTAAGAAGTGCATGCATGGCCTTATCAAGAGGCTACTTTGAATGGTACAAAACTCCCAATATTGAGTTTGTGGGAGGAAAGAAATGGCACAGTAGCTGAGCCATTATCGGTAGGACAAAAGAATGGGGTAGTAGAGATAGATTACACCATGTTAAAACCAGAAGATATGATAGAAAGAGCCACAGGATATGGGGAAAATAATTTGTGGCTGGAATGGATAATTACCACAGCCAGAGAACAGAGGTTAGATGATTGTGTTGGATGTGCTAATGCAAGACCCCATTTATATATTGAAGTGTATGTTGGCATTGACACGGATGGCCAGTCCAAAAAATTGTACCACACTAGCAGCAATATTTCCACCAATAACCAACCTTTCACGGGCAGGTCCATTTACACCAAAGAAAGCAAATTATACTTGTTATGATATTAAACGTCTATCACCAACCAGCAACCTGGGGGAGATAAACAAGGAGTGGTGTGATCAGATAATAGTAGATAATGGGACTAAAATAGGTACGTGGGCTAGGGCAGGTTTGTATTATTATTGTGGAGATCGAAGATTGTTTACTAGGATACCTGAGAAGGCAAAGGGAGTGTGTGCCATGGTGAGACTGGGAGCCCCAATAACTCTGATAGGTGACAGAGCAGTCAGAACGGAAACCATAAATTCAGCAACATTGACTAGAAGACGTAGGAGACACATCATTAAACAGAGAGCAATAGGTTCAAGTGTAGATTTGACATTAAATAGTCCCACGTATATCGATGCGATAGGAATCCCACGAGGTGTACCAGATGAATATAAGCTAGCGAACCAAGTGGCAGCAGGTTTTGAGAATATACCAATAATAGCTGCTCTTTTTCCAGTCACCCCAAACAAGAATGTAAATAGGATTAATTATGTGCATTATAATGTGATGAGATTAGCAAATATGACAAGGGATGCGGTAGATGGTTTAGCGGAGCAGCTAGCACCAACTTCACTGATGGCTATACAGAACCGTATGGCTCTGGACATGCTGTTGGCAGAGAAGGGAGGAGTATGTGTTATGTTTGGTGATCTTTGCTGTACTTATATTCCTAATAATACTGCCCCAGACGGATCAGTCACTAGGGCATTGGAAGGTTTGAAAACGTTGTCTATCGAAATGAAGGAACATTCAGGAGTGAATAATCCTATTGGAGATTGGCTAGACAAGGCACTAGGCAAATGGAAATCAGTATTAATGTCGATTGTGGTATCAATAGCTGTATTTGTAGGTATTTTGGTCTCATGTGGATGCTGTTGTATTCCCTGTATCAGATCACTATGTAACCGATTGATATTAGCGGCAATAGAAAAGACAGACCAAACCCCTCCCAAATATACCATGCCTCTATTGTCTGGCGACCGATTCCTGGATAACGATGATTGTGATGATGTATGACCACTTTCAGTGGTCAAGAGAGGGACTGTAGGATTTTTATTGTGGTTTAAACGTGCTTTTACATTTAATATGCTTTATGATTTCATTACTAACTGTGCATAATATGTTGAAAATATAACCAGTGTAACCATGAACTAGGGGCTGATTTTGAGGGTATTTTCCACAGGAAACGGTATGTGTGTGTGTGTAAAGATTAGATTACACACGGAGCCCCATGGAATGTGGTGGATTGTGGGGGCCTCTATATAATGTGTTGCAGATGATTCGAGAGCAAAGCAGTGTGACCTGGTTGCCTGAGACAAGACAAAGAAGAGAAAGCTGATTGGATGAGTCCTAACCCCCAACTGGAGAAGAGACCCGTCGTGAAATATTATAAAAGCTGTGAAACTGTTTTTCTGATCAATACATTTCAACATTTTCTTAACTGGCCTCTCTCCAATTTTGAACACGCAGAACATTGTTTTAATGTTCATCATTCTTTGTGAAAGAATATTTATCATCACAGTTTGTACTGTTGTACAGCAGGTGGCGCTGTTACATACCTTTGAAAAAGTACAAAATCTCTGAACCTACAACAGACATTTTGTTTTTTTGGTAAATATCTTTTTACCTGTTTTTAATCACATAATCTGGCTGAAGTCTTTGGTAAACAATGGTAAGTATCTCAGCTGTTTAATCATAATGATGCATTTTTAAAGAAATTTACCCATATTAGGTGGTGATAAAAACAACATTAAGATACAGAAATCTGTTTTTTTTTCAAAGCAGAAACAGTATGTTCATGTGGTATATTGTTTTTCCATTACAAATAAATTACTGTAACCCGTCAAAGTTTAGTGAAAATGTTAAGAAATGTTAGCGCTGGTCGGCAAATTCTTTGGGGGAAAATGAGTAAAACATGGGGAAATTAACGTTTGATTAACGTTGATAATTTGCGCACGAAAAAAAAATTTACCGCCCTTTCTCCGCCCACATTCAACCATATATAGACAATGCAAATTACCTCATTAGCCATGCATATATTAAAGGAGCAAGGAAATTTGTGTTTTTAAAAACAAAATCATGGCAGCAATGGAGAGCAAGGGCAAGAAGCGAAATTTCTCTGAGGCAGAAATAGAAGTTCTTGTGAGTGAGGTGGATGAAAGGAAGGCTATTTTGTTTGGTGGCCACAGCAGTGGAATTACCAATAAAAAAAAATGTTTAGAGTGGCAACACATCACTGCTGCGGTAAACGCAGTTGCTTCGGCAAACAGGACGGTTCCAGATGTAAAAAGAAGTGGTCCGATCTTAAGGTGGGAGCAAAGAAACGGCTTGCCTCTCACCGACAGAGTGTGTGTGCGACTGGTGGGGGCAAATGTGCCCCCGATTTGTCCCCAATGGAGACCCGAATGGCCTCGATTCTCGGCCAAACCAGTGTGTGTGGCATTTTGTCTGAAAGGGAGGGAGACACAGATGTGCTGTATACAGGGGAACCAGGTAAAGAACTTTATTGCTTGTGTACTCAATTAAACAAAATAAATTACACAATTGGTTTAGTCCTTATTCTTGCAGAGTCTGCGGGAGCCCAGTGTGACGAAACTCCCAGCGCAGAGTCTGCAGGGGCTATGGAGTTTCCCGAGGTCCCCAGCACAAGTGCGTCCCAACCATATGGCACGGGTGCTGACTGAGGCTGTTCTGCAGACACAGAGAGACACCATTAATGCAATTACTGTAATCGCAGATGAGCTTATGCAAATAAGGGTAGTGCTGGGTGACATTGCATCTACATTAAAAGATCTTGTTAAAAAAATTAACCTTTGCACTGTTGTTCTTCACAAATGGCGCATTACTTCCTGACGAAGCCTTGCTCCCTGATGATGTCCTTGTTGGGGAGGGGGGTGTGGGTCAGGCTCTTCATGCTGGTGTTGTGGTAGGTCGGGAGGAACAGGGATACCGTTCATCAGTGCAATGTTGTGTAAAATAGCGCACACCATGATGATCTGGCATACTTTTTTGGGTTGATATAAAAGTCTACCACCCGAAGCATCAAGGCAACGCCATCTACACTTGAGGCCAATGGCTCTCTCAACTACTGAGCGCGCACGAGCGTGGGTATCATTAAAGCGCACTTCTTCTGCGCTCTGAGGGTTTGAGAACGGGGTGAGTAGCCAGCGCCTGAGCGGGTAACCGCTGTCACCTGTAAAGTATAACAATAGGCTTTAACTGTTATGTAAAAACAATTATATGCATTTACTTACCCAGAAGCCAGCCATCGCGAACAGCACCTGCCATAAGTCGATTCCCTACACTGCTGTACGCTAGAATAAAAGAGTCATGTGTAGAACCAGGCCATCGTGCCACAACATTCATTAGAGTCAAGTTGGCGTCACATATAATTTGCACATTTATTGAATGCACATGTTTGCGATTCACATAAATGAATTTATCTACATATGGAGCCCTTATAGCAATATGAGTGCAGTCGATTGCGCCGATTACATTTGGGAAACCGGACATTGCTGCAAATTGCCTTTTGATATTGGCCTGTTCTCCAACAGTGTAAGGAAACTTTATGTATCGATTGGTCATTTGAATAATCCCTTTTAAAACTGCAGGCATTAATGAGCTTAGGGATGGCTGTGAAATCCCAGACTTATGACAAAGTAATAGGAATGGTAAAATCACTAAGGTTTTGCTTAAAAAAAGGTACACTTAGTTACCTGTCGCCTATTTCCCGCTGATATGTCCCGGTTGCCAGAAATCCTAAAACTGAAAGTACTTGGGTTGCTACCGGGATGGCGCGTTTCCGTGTTGTTGGTCTTTGTAATGCTGGGCCAAGTTCAGCACACAGATCCAAGATCATGGCTCTAGGAAATCTAAAGCGGCTTATTAGCCAGTCATCATCATGGGCTAGGAAATCCTCACGGTCCCTGAATACTCTTTCCCTCAGAAGTCTGCCTTTGGCATAGTCTTCCAGCAGTGCCAGTGCATCCATCATACAATATGCACTAAAGTGTTGCTGCAGTAGGCAATTTATGTTTTCAGCGATCAGATTTAATCATTTACACCTTATCACATTAATCACATAATGAGTGATAGGCCTACATCCATTTAAGAATGGAAGTGAAAGAAATTAAATTTAAGTACTTTCAGCATATAGTTCCTTTTATGTCTTTAAACTAAACATGCATGTATGTATCTTTAGTACCCATAATGTATCTTTCTAACTTATATATCTTTCTTTCTTACTAATCTATCTATCTATCAAACTTTAACCTACTTTAACAAATCAAACTACTTTAAACTTCTTCAAACTCTCTTGTCCGGCTTTCTCAAGCCAACTTAAAGGTTTTCTCAACAAACTTTTTTTTCTAGTTTGTATTTTTTGTTGTAACCGGGACCTATGAGAAACTATTATTGTAAATATGTCAAACTTATTTTTTCCATTTTGCAAAGGGTTAATTCCCTTTATCCGCAGTCAGTTCTTCAACTCACCATCAGTGTCGCCAAACTGCTTTGTCTTTAAAATGTGCGTACTGTAGAACATTCGATCAATGTTCTGCGCGTTCAAAATTGGAGAGAGGCCAGTCAAAGTAAAATCTTGAAGTTTATTGATCAGAAGATTAAAACAAAATACATCAGCTGTGTACACCAGCCGATGGGTGGGTGGGCTGCCTTAGACTCAGTCTTACAAAAAGAACTGATATCTTTACAACGGCCCGACCGACCCAGAAAAACAACTTCACAGCATATTTATAATATTTCTTGGGGTGCCTCTTCTTAAGCTGGGGTCCAATCAGCTTTTCTCTTCTTTGTCTGGTCTCCAGCCAACCAGCTCACTGCCTTGTTTTTCAAATCTGGTTCCATCTGTAAAACATTTACACGAGACCCCCACACCCCACATTCCAACACGCTCTGTGCGTAATCTGACCTTAAACACACATACCCATTTCCTATGGAAAAAGCCCTCAGTATGAGTCCTAAATTCTTGGTTCACATACTGGACATATTTTCAACATGTTATGCACAGTTAGTATTCAATAATGAAGTCATAAGCATATTAAATGTAAAGGCACGTTTAAACCATCATAAAAATCCTTCAGTCCCCCTCTTGACCATTAAAAATGGTCACAAATCATCACAAACATCATTATCATCCTTTTTTAGGAATTGGTCTGCCAGACAATAGAGTCATGGTATATTTTTCTAGGTGTGAGATCTTTCGGGGTCCCACCACCAGTATATTCTATTACCTCATCCCATGACGGACACCATTCACCCCTATGGGTTCAGGATCAATGTCAGATTGAGTCTGCTGAGAGAAATGTTTAATCAAAACAGTCAGTTTGTCAAAATATACACAATCTGAAAATGGTACACAGGTGTCCGGATTCACCGACTGCACATTTTGCATACATTTCTGACTCCATTACTTTCCCAAATTGTTGTTTCCAGCTACCGGGGAGCATCTATACTCCCAAATTCACACATTTTACACAATATGGTTACAGTATACAATACACAATTAATACACACAGTTTATTCGTCTTTTAGCGTACTATGGTGTTGGTCACCCACACGCTTTTTAACGCATTTATCCCTGTTTATTCACTTTTTTCATACAGCAAGGCTTTGAAACTTGCCGGCGAGGCTTTGATACTCGCCGTATGTTTTTTTAAAAGTGCCCTTTCTCATACCGCAAGGCTTTTATACTTGTCGTTGAGTTAAAGGGATTTCCCTGTTTATTCACTTTTTTCATACAGCAAGGCTTTGAAACTTGCCGGCGAGGCTTTGATACTCGCCGTATGTTTTTTTAAAAGTGCCCTTTCTCATACCGCAAGGCTTTTATACTTGTCGTTGAGTTAAAGGGATTTAACAATTTATCCACTTTTATCATTCAGCAAGGCTTTTATACTCGCCGTTGTTTTAAAAGCGCCCTTTCTCACACCGCAAGGCTTCTATACTTGTCGTTAAGTTAAAGGGATTTAACAATTTATAAAAATAAAAATATCCTTTTATTCTGATCAACAAATATCAATGATTTTAAATTTTTAATCAATGGTACGGATATACTTCAAACTCAACACATAAATTTGGAATATCCAATATGCAGAAGTTTTTTTAAAAAGGTTTCTGCTCACCTTATTGGTTCTGTCGACAGCGTGTTGAAGTCAAAAAGTTGTCCGTCCCAATTTTCAGTCACTTTTCAGTCACGAGTTTTACAATTCTTTTTAAATGCCTTTTTCTCCAATCACGTCGGGGTCACCATCTGTAGAACATTCGATCAATGTTCTGCGCGTTCAAAATTGGAGAGAGGCCAGTCAAAGTAAAATCTTGAAGTTTATTGATCAGAAGATTAAAACAAAATACATCAGCTGTGTACACCAGCCGATGGGTGGGTGGGCTGCCTTAGACTCAGTCTTACAAAAAGAACTGATATCTTTACAACGGCCCGACCGACCCAGAAAAACAACTTCACAGCATATTTATAATATTTCTTGGGGTGCCTCTTCTTCAGCTGGGGTCCAATCAGCTTTTCTCTTCTTTGTCTGGTCTCCAGCCAACCAGCTCACTGCCTTGTTTTTCAAATCTGGTTCCATCTGTAAAACATTTACACGAGACCCCCACACCCCACATTCCAACACGCTCTGTGCGTAATCTGACCTTAAACACACATACCCATTTCCTATGGAAAAAGCCCTCAGTATGAGTCCTAAATTCTTGGTTCACATACTGGACATATTTTCAACATGTTATGCACAGTTAGTATTCAATAATGAAGTCATAAGCATATTAAATGTAAAGGCACGTTTAAACCATCATAAAAATCCTTCAGTACGCATGGGTCAGAGTTTGCGTGGAGGTGCGCATATTTTCACGTCAAGTTTTTCTTTATAAATCCCACCTTTTGCGCAGGAACTGGCGTACGCATGTTTTCAGCCCCGTTTTGTGCGTACGCAAGCTTTATAAATGAAGCCCCTGGACAGTAAAACCCGTTTACCATCATATTTGACTGCGCCCTGGTTCTGCAGGTAGTTGTGATTTTCCGCATAAATTGTGAATCGGACTCACAACATTTCAGTAATGGTTGTTATTTAAACGCTGGATATAATGTTGGGTTTGAACTGATAAATTGCTCGGTCTCGGTGCTTAAAGATGGCGGCCATGAATCGCACGTGGCAAGTGAAAATGAGTCATATCAGATGTCTGTTTAATTGGTAATCGGTGTGGGATTTAAGATCAATATAAAAATGGATGATTAATTTTGTTTTAATCAAATATATTTTCCTACGTGACATGATTGTGAACAAAGGTTGGTTTCTGAGAGTTCCCCCAGTTGCCAGATGTTGTTTTTCAGAGAATGGTATGTGGTGGGAGTTCAAAGGAGAGAGGCTATCTGGAGATGGAGGATGGCAGCGCTGATTGACTGCCAAAGGAAAACGGCCCAGAATGAGGGGGAAGCATCTTCTGCTTATGTGTGTGTGTGTAACAAAAGCGTCTTCTGCTGATGAGAAGGAGTGAGCGCACGGAAGGGGGTTGGACAACTTGTTTTTTCCAGATTTTGAAAATGGAGTCAGTTCGAGGTGGCGGCACTGATTGGCTGCCGAAGGAAAGAAGAACCGCCCAGAATTTAATTGGCTAGGAGGGAACAAAGAAACCAGAAGAGAGATTGACGTCACATTCTGTATTTAATGTGTTTTTGTGAAACTTTCTGAGTTGTTGGTTCAGCTCATTGTGGAGGAACAACCCAGCGTGCTGTTAAACTTTTAAATCTGGTAATAAACTTCACTTATTTTTGTGAAAAATTGTCTCTTCAATACCTCAAATTTTTGAACATACAGGACTGAATGAAAAGTCCAACACTTTTAAACCTTAAGATGCTTCTATAAGGCCCCTGTGTAAAGCCTTGTACTCTGGCTGAATAAAGGGAATCCAGAAAAAATATACTTATTTGTTATATGTTTTCGATAACCCCTAGAAATGTAGATATGCGTTTTAAATAATGTGTTTTGTAGGGTCTTTATCGCGATTGGTGGCAAACATCTCGATTGATGTAAACATTTCTACAGACCCTGCGGTACCAAGTACCTCTATTAGAGCTCCAAGGACATTTGTAATGGCTGCTCAAATTCACACGGAGTCCGGCGGCATTAACAACGAACGAACAAACATCGCAGGCTACAACTCCGCTGCAAAATCTAAATAACGGGTCCGGTGAGTCTAAGGCTTTTTATTTTTATTTATAAACATCTTGAACATTTTTGGTTATCTCTCTCGCCTAATACATATTTTGTTTACTATTTATTTCAGAGACTGTGTGGGACGACGACTTAGTTGAAGTGTGGGAAGCGGCAGAGTTCACCCAGGCCAAACCAACAGGGGCTTCGGCTAATAATACAGAGATTGATTCTGGCCCTGACACAGCGGTGTTGCCATCTAATTAAGAGGCAACCCCGGATTCTGTCTTTGAGGCAGCAGATTATCGTTTGGATCTGATTAGCGCCAAATTGAGGATCGCGAGAGATGATCGGCGGCGTTTGCGTGATGAAAGACGGAGAGACAGACAGGACTTTGAAAAGTTAAGGAGTGTCATCACCGCAACTTCAGTATCGCTGAGAGAAGGTCTAGCGAGACAATGGTTGATTCGTAAGGCTCTAAAAGACATTCAGGATGGTCAAGCGCAAAGTGTTGTATTATTTATGGAGATCATTAACATGGGCAGACGCAGATCTGGTGAGTAAACACCGTGTATATAAATCACTTTGCCCATGTTTTAATGTTTTATTGTTTTTGTTTTTATTGATACTGTTTGTGTGTGTTATTGTTTTTAAAAGTGTGTATATGATGGTTTTCAACAGTGTTTTTAAAAAGTTTAAATAAAATATTGTGAAATTGCCGCAAAACGTTGTCAGGGGTAAGATGATTCTGAAAGCGAGTCAGCGGCAAGAATATTTAGATACCACAGTGACGGTGATTCACACCCCCCACAAAGTGTTTCAGACACGTTACAGAGTTTAATTTACACAGTCAGGTCGATGCATAGACCGACGACCACAACAGAGTCTCTTTTAGCTTTAATTAGTACTGTTCGTTCAATGTCAGACGTACAGCCAGAACCAATTGTGGCTCTAGATGCACATGTTTTAAATCAACATCAAGTTGGTTACGGATTAGATGATCAGACAAGCGAATCCACAGACACCCCAGAATGTTTAGGTCCTGATGTTGATGACGATATTGGTGATGCAGATATTGTTGATGCGGATATTGTTGGTGCTGATATAGTTGTTGATGATGATGTACCGGTTGTAAGAAATGTTCAGACAAACGAAACAACCATACCCTCTGTTTGTTTAAACCCTAGTGAAGCTCAGCGAATAGTAATAGAGGGTGATAGTGTTGGTGATTATACTGTGGTCCCCAGAAGAAGGTTTAACAGCTTGGAAATACATAAAGTATTGGAGACTATACTAGGAGACTATTGTCACCTAGCAACAACTATAGCGTAGAGCTTCTTTAATACCAGATCGAAAAGATAATGCAGAGCAACGCAGACGTGGGCGTTGATGATAGATTGGAATTGAAAGTGTCTATAGCCATGTGTAGACAAGGTGGTGCGTATAGAAAACTCTGTGACACAGCTCATAACGAGGTTATTCCATTAGCTTCAGCATTGCAGAATGCTGCTGGTCACACGGATCAGGATATGATAGGCTTTAATGACATAGCAAAGTTTGAACGTCAGTCTTATGTTAAAATAGTGGTCTTCCACAGGTCAGACACTGGTGTGTTGGAAAAGTACAAAACAAAAGATGCGCCACATAACAGAACAGTGTTTTTGTACCTGCACAATGGTCATTATTTTATGATTAAGAACTTAAAAGCTTTCATAGGTACGCCTTAAGTTTGTGAATTTTGTTACAGGGGTTACACATGCCGTAGAGATCACAGCTGTAAATATGTGTGTGATGTCTGTAATGGGTCTGAATGTTTCAGACACGCTGTGAAAAAAAGACAATGTGGTGACTGTCTTCGTTACTGCAGATCTGACTATTGTTATGACATGCATAAGAAACCACCGCTTGGTCAACAGTTTTCGCAGTGTGTTGACCAAACATTGTCCAAAATGCAATAGACGTTATCACATTAGTGGCACAGATCCTAAACCCCACAAATGCCCAGCAAGTTGTTGTGTCCATTGCGGTGATGTGTTGGTTGCTGATGGTGTTAGGACTCTGTCCTTCCTGTCTCGAGCTTTCTAGCTCCCTGGGCAGAGTCATGACATTGCCACGTCTTTCGGGTTTCTGTTGTGTTATGTGTGGAGACATGTGGCTTTATGTTGTTACTTAATGCCACGTGTCTTCCTGTTATGTCTCTCAGCCCCACCCTCCTATCTCCTGTAATTTCATTAGGGTTTCATTCCCATCGTCTGTTTTGTAATTCACCTCGTTAGGGTTTCATTCCCATCAGCTGTCACCACTCTCCCCATGTAATCACTCCTCGTTAGTGTCTCCCTTTATATGGTCTCAGTTTCTCTCTGTTCAGTGTTGGTGCATTGTCTTTGTCTTATATTGATTGTCTAATGTGGAGGTCTTTGTTGAGCTGTGACTGGGGATTACACGACTCCAGGCAAATAGTTTGTGGACTTATTATTATTTTATTATTAAGGACTTTGTTTCCTTTTGTCCCCCTCGTTGGAGGTGTTTGTTTTTTCTAGTGTTTTTGTTCATGTTTACCCCCTTGCGGGTGTTTTATTTAATAAACATTTTTTGTTATACCTTCGCCTGCCTGCATCTGGGTTCTGTCCAAAGCCATTTCGTGACAGAATGCACCGACCCAGAAGAACCCAGCAGGCAGCTCTTTTCGCTGCAAGGTCTCGCCAGCCTCGTCCCCTATGCAGCATTCGCCAGGGGAACTTGGACCTGGATGTGTACCTGGACAGGTTCCTGGAGGCCGCAGGGGAGGTGCTCCTCGGGGAGGAGGAGGTGACTGCGGCGTTCAACAGCGGCCTCAGGGTTCCCCTATCGCCAGCGGAGATGAGGAGGCTGAGACCTCTGGACTTTGAGGGCGTACTCCGGTTCGCCATGAGCCGACCGGAGCCCAGGGTCTCCGTCCTACCGAGGGTCTCTTCTCCGTTGGGCCCAATCACTGAGGGTCTCGCCCTGAAGCTCGGAGTCGTGACTACCTTCTCGGACCCTGCAACCTCTCCACCAACCACCAGTCTTCGGGGCAAGCGTGGAAGGAGAGAGTCCTGGGGGTCCTCTTCGGAGGCCTCCAACGCGGAGCCAGCCCCGTCCTTCACCTCCTTCCTCCAGCCGACTACCAGGCAATTGGCTCGGCAGAAGAGAAAGAGGCAACGGAGGGGGGCACGTAACCCAGCCCAGCCGGCTCTCCTGCCGGTTCTCCAGCCGGGTTTACAGCCAGCGATCCAGCAGGCGTCCAGACCTGCCTCTCCGCAGGCGTCCAGACCTGCCTCTCCGCAGGCGTCCGGACCTGCCTCTCCGCAGGCGTCAGGACCTGCCTCTCCGCAGGCGTCAGGACCTGCATCTCAGCAGGCGTCAGGACCTGCATCTCAGCAGGCGTCGGGACCTGCATCTCAGCAGGCGTCGGGACCTGCCTCTCCGCAGGCGTCGGGACCTGCCTCTCCGCAGGCGTCAGGACCTGCCTCTCCGCAGGCGTCAGGACCTGCCTCTCCGCAGGCGTCAGGACCTGCCTCTCCGCAGGCGTCAGGACCTGCCTCTCCGCAGGCGTCAGGACCTGCCTCTCAGCAGGCGGCCGGACCTGCCCCTCCGCAGGCGGCCGGACCTGCCCTTCCGCAGGCGGCCTTCCAGCCAGTGCCTCAGCCAGTTCTCCGGCCGGCATCACCTCAAACTTTTTTCACCCTTGGACACACACCTCTCCCTAGCCCCTTCAAGTCCCCGCCGGTCTCGTCCGGTTGCTTCAAGTCCCCGCCGGTCTCGTCCGGTTGCTTCAAGTCCCCGCCGGTCTCGTCCGGTTGCTTCAAGTCCCCGCCGGTCTCGTCCGGTTGCTTCAAGTCCCCGCCGGTCTCGTCCGGTTGCTTCAAGTCCCCGCCGGTCTCGTCCGGTTGCTTCAAGTCCCCGCCGGTCTCGTCCGGTTGCTTCAAGTCCCCGCCGGTCTCGTCCGGTTGCTTCAAGTCCCCGCCGGTCTCGTCCGGTTGCTTCAAGTCCCCGCCGGTCTCGTCCGGCTGCTTCAAGTCCCCGCCGGTCTCGTCCGGTTGTTTCAAGTCTCCTCAACCTGTCCCACCCTTTTCTGGTGTCCCCAAGGTTTGGCCTCCCATTCCCCCACCCCCCCTCCCATGTTTGTTGTTTTTGTTGACCCACCCGAACCCCTTCATAGCCTCCCTTATATTCCCCTTAGTTTGTTCTGTGTTGTGCTTGTGGTGTTTGTCTTTGTGCTTTGGTGTTTTGGCCCGCTGAAGTTTCTCCCTTGAGACGCCATGGGGCGTTTCTGGGGGCGGGGGTAATGTTAGGACTCTGTCCTTCCTGTCTCGAGCTTTCTAGCTCCCTGGGCAGAGTCATGACATTGCCACGTCTTTCGGGTTTCTGTTGTGTTATGTGTGGAGACATGTGGCTTTATGTTGTTACTTAATGCCACGTGTCTTCCTGTTATGTCTCTCAGCCCCACCCTCCTATCTCCTGTAATTTCATTAGGGTTTCATTCCCATCGTCTGTTTTGTAATTCACCTCGTTAGGGTTTCATTCCCATCAGCTGTCACCACTCTCCCCATGTAATCACTCCTCGTTAGTGTCTCCCTTTATATGGTCTCAGTTTCTCTCTGTTCAGTGTTGGTGCATTGTCTTTGTCTTATATTGATTGTCTAATGTGGAGGTCTTTGTTGAGCTGTGACTGGGGATTACACGACTCCAGGCAAATAGTTTGTGGACTTATTATTATTTTATTATTAAGGACTTTGTTTCCTTTTGTCCCCCTCGTTGGAGGTGTTTGTTTTTTCTAGTGTTTTTGTTCATGTTTACCCCCTTGCGGGTGTTTTATTTAATAAACATTTTTTGTTATACCTTCGCCTGCCTGCATCTGGGTTCTGTCCAAAGCCATTTCGTGACAGATGGAGCCCATCAGTGTTTCATACAACCGATAACCCCTAAGGAACCTGGTGTGAAATACATATTTTATGATTTTGAAACACGCTACCAAGACGGTAAACATGTTCCAAATTTTGTGTGTGCTATCACTTTTTCTGGTGAGGAATTCACAGCAGAGGGTACAGATTGTGTCGACAGACTCCTCAGACGTTTCAGACAACCGCGTTATAAAAATTACACACTGATTGCACATAACGCATCAGGGTTTGACAACTTCATACTTTTGGAACATTTCACAAAAGTAGGGCTCACACTTAAAATCACAATGCAGGGGTGTCGTTTAATTTTATAAGCAACGTTTTATTGATAGCTACTCATTCATCCCCATGCGTCTGGCCAATACAGCAGCCGCGTTAAACCTATCCTGTGAGGACAAGGGATACTTCCCACACCATTTCAACAGGGTAGAAACGAAGATTATACAGGTCCTTATCCAGACAAGCATTTCTATGGGTACGAGACCATGAGTGATAAAGACAGAGGTCAATTCGATGCTTTGTACACAACAGTCACCGATAAGGTGTTTGATTTTAACAAAGGACTAGCCATGTATGGCAAGAATGACGTTGTTTTGCTGAGGGAGGCATGTATGAAATACCGCGATTAATTCATGCAATGTACCGGCATTGATCCGTTTACGTGCACCACATTAGCATCATGCTGTATGGCTGTGTACAAAACACATTACCTCCCAAAAGACACTCTAGCTCTTACCCACAATAAATGCCTACACCAATCAGAACAAGGCCTACTCAGATGTCTCCATCAAATGGCTGGAGTATGTAAAAAAACACGGGGCATAGACATTCGACATGCTTTTAACTACGGTGAGGTGTCAATTGGTAAATATTTTGTTGATGGGTATTGAGACGTCAGATGTAAAGACAGTTTGTGAGTTTTTTGGATGTTTCCACTACGGATGCCACAAAGTAAAGAATAATATTCTGATTTAATGGTGCTTTAATCATTACAAGTAGTTATGATTGTAGTGTACCAACAAGATAACTAAATACCAGTTTAAGACATCAGACACATTCAGAGTAGCCCCAAGTTGCATACTGGTTTTTCATCCATTGCTCTTAAATTTTAATACATGCTGCTTTATGTGACTATAAAGGCACTCCATGGTCTCCGGACTCCTTTTGGAGACAAGATCATTGCATGTTGTGGATTTGGTGTTTTCAGTGACATGTGACCGCTAGTAGATGGTTGGTTCCCTGACCTGGGCCCCAGAAAGTCAAGACTTTGTGCCATATTTTGAGACAGGAGATCAGCCCTGGATCGAGAGCCCCTCTGCCCCAAAACCCCTTCCAATTATGTTCAACTTGTATTATTCCCATTCGTTATTTGTAAACCCTTAAAATGGTAAAACCTTTAAATCTTGTTGGCTCGGCTCGGGTGTTTTGTAGACCCCATGAAATCACCAATTTGCCACAGTTTACTTTCTAAAGTTGTGTGTCTCTGAAACAGCAGAACAACTTATAAATTCTGGCTGGATAATGTGATCTCAGAAGAACCAGCCATGAGCTATGAGGAGCCCTTATGAAGCTTCAATCTAATAGTGTTTGTATGAGACACAGCTGCGTTCTAATGTCCAGTTTAATCAGTAAATTGATATGTGACGTCATCAGTTCTTCCTTCACCAATGAGACACATAAGATCTGATGATGATGATGATGAGCAGCAGCTGTACACATTCAGAAGCTCTTGTATTTCAGCACTTAAATACACCGACTCAACACATGTATTCGGATGGCTGTGTAAGTTTAAAACAAGCAAGAAATTAATTGAAGTCATGCCAATTTGAGTGATGGCATTGATGAGATGAATGATATGATTGCTAAGATATTATTGGCATATAAAAGAGCACAGGCTAAAGCCAGAAGAATTATAAGAGAAGCTAAAAGGAAATATTGGAGTATTTCTGTAGTAACATTGGGACAGGAATAAATATTAAGGATATATGGGGAATGATCAGAAAGATGGGAGACATAAGAAGGGATTTTTCACTTACCAGTGTTAAGAGATCATGACACTGAGGCAGTAACCAGTAGAGAAAAGCTGAAATGCTTGCAAAATCCTTTGTACGAATACATAGCTCACAGAATCTCTCCAGCGAAGAGAAAGCTATGAGAATGAGGATCATTGAAGAAAATAAAGATGTGCTGGGGATGAAAATGGTGGGGGAGAGCACTAGATGCAGATTTCACACTGTTTGAATTAAAGAACACTGATAGTTGTTAAAAATACATCACCTGGGAGAGATGGGATACGATATAAAATGATTGAAAACTATCTGATGTGGCAAAAAAGTGAAACTGGTTTTATATACAAAATTTAGGAGTGAGTAAAGTTGCCCAATGGGTGGAAACATTCAGTAATAGTCCCTTTAGGAAAACCAGGAAAGGATAAAACAAATGTCAAAAGCTACAGGCCAATAGCTTTAATATCCAACATATGTAAACTCATGGAGAGGATGATTACAAAAAGGTTTGTGTACAAATTAGAAAGCACATGTAAGAAAGCAATCAATATTCTGAAGTGTCTCTCGGTGTATAGCTGGGGGGCGTCAGGTTCTTTAAAAATAATTTATAGTGCAATCCGATCGGTGTTGGACTATGGATGCTCCGTATACAAAACAGCAGCAAAATCTACATTAGCCGAATTGGACAGGGTGCTGGCTAAAGCTCTCCGGCTGTGTAGTGGAGCCTTTTGAACATCACCTAACCCAGCGCTGCAAATAGAAGTAGGGGAGATGCCTTAAAATCTCAGGAGATTAAAGCTTTCGCATATTGGGTAAATTTACAAGGGCATGAAAATACACACCCTACAAAATTGGTGTTCGAAGATTGTTGGGAATATGGTTGCAATGGTAAAAGTGGTTTTGGATGGAAAAGCAATAAAGAGGCAGATGACATGGGAATCCGTACTATAACTTGCAACAAGACTGTTAACTTCAGTGCAACTCCACCTTGGTTTTTCTGCTATCATGTAGTTAATCTAGAAGCAAAACATAGTCAAGACAGGACTTCATCAAAGTGTACAGCAGTATCTAGAAGTAATGTATGATGATGACAGTACAAATATTTACAGATGCATCCAAAGAACCAGCAGGTAAAACGGGGGTGGCTGTATACATTCCTAAATATATCATAGAAAGAACCTCAAACCATCTCTCAATCTTCTCTGCAGAGATGATGGCCATCATAATGGCACTACAGTGGCCGCGGTCATCCAAAGATCTTTGCCCGAACGGCCCTAAGGTCGGCAGACTGCTGCCGTTTCGTGCACAGGGAGAAGCGTCTGACCCTGGCCCCATGAAACCATTTCTGTGTTACGGCCCCTACAGGGCCACCCCTCTTGCCTGTGAGGGAATGACCAGCGAACGTGCCTATGAGTGGCCGGTACAGTGAACTACGAATGGCTCATTAAAGATCCCTCCCAGTTACTTGGATGACTGTGGTTGGAATACCCGGAGTTAAGTCTAATGAAGGCAAGCGTGAAGTGCACACGACCTATGTGCTTGTTGACTAAGCAGTACCATCGGCCACGAGGGCAAGAGAGGTCCCTTAGATTTTCAATGATTCTCCCTCTCACCACACGACCTGGACCCCGGTCCACATTTGGCAGACGCTTTTATCCATGCTTATGTCAGAGAATCGAAAATCATCCCGGCTGGTGGGTCGCCCGGTTAAACAAGTCACCATGGGGAAGCGTAGGGGCTGCGCAACTCCATTAGGGCCAAGCCCCCACCGTGATCCTGGGCCCAGGGATCATGATGCTGATGGTGGCCAACCTGGTAGACTCAGACTCTTGGAATTGACGGACGACTACGAGAGTGCTATGTCGAGCTCATACGTAATCGGGAGGGGCCAGATACGATGACGATGCTGAGAACGGCTGAAGCACATGCAGCCATCTTGGTGCATATGGTGATGCTTGAGAACGCACCAAAGCAGTGCAAACTGCTGCTTACCCGGGGGGAGTCCGCCAAACAGCCGGAGGGTGGTCGGCTTGTGATCTGCTTGCCTACAGCGTTGTGCCTTGTGTGTCGTATCGGTGGGGACGATGGCCCAATTGAGGAAACACCTCAAGAAGGCACAGTAAAGTCCCTGTAAGATACTGCTGCAACTCATGTGGAAAAATCTCACCTGCCGCATTCGATCGTGTATCACGTCCCTAAGTGTAAGGGCTGCGCCTCAGGGCCCAGTCCAGTGTGATGCATGTGAATCTTCATTTGCGACGAGGAGGGCTTGCAGTATCCACGAGTTGCAGACCATCCCGGAAACCCGAAACAGGAGGCAGGGCAGGGAGTGGCCCCACAAGGGAGGAGGGTGAAGCGGGAACTGCGCAGACCATGATGGGCAGACAAATGAAAAAAAAACACACACTAACCATCTTCTCTCAATGGGTAGTGGTCTAGCTTTTGTTGAAACTAGTAACTTTGTATTAGCAGCTATTGAACTATTGCTCTTTGTGTGACATATCGCTTATTGCTCCACGAACTATTTGTAAGTCGCTTTGGATAAAAGCATCTGCTAAATGTAAATGCAGTGACCCGGGCGTTGTGACTAGATCTAAACTGGTGAGCGAGTTTGAGGGTGATGGTGGGGATCATATTCTAGTCCTGAAAGCATTGTTGGAAGGCAGCATTCGGATACCCACACTGGTCACAGAGGCATCATCCTCAATACTCCGGGAATTGTACCTTGTATCAAACCGGCACCACAGAGATTTGGTGTTCCCCAGAGCATCATGCAGAGAAGTAACACAGGCTTCAACACCTGTTTAAGATCTTGGAGGGCAGTGTTCCCATGCGGTGCACGATCTCACTGGAATCTGTATATGACACCTACAGGCACAAGTGGGAGGACTGCTCGTCCGCTGGCGGGTTGGGTCCATTCATGGTGGGGGAACATGCGAACAACGAACACCTTGCCGAGGTGCGTGATAGCCTCCACCAAGCATTAAAGAAATCCGCACCAGGCTCAGACGGGATACGTAAGGAGGATGTCCTTGAATGGGATCCTGGATGCGAGGCACTCACACGCATGAACAACATGTGGTGGATCACCGGAGTCGTAGCTGCCCGCCTGAAAATATGTCGTACGATATTGCTACCCAAATCAGCGGACCCAGTGGAAGCGATAGAATACTGTCTAATGGGCTGGCTCTGGCCTACCCGCTCAGTACTAATCAAAGGGGGTTCCGTCCCACTCCCAGGTGTTCAGAGAACATTGATGTCCTCCGGGGCCTCGTTCGACATTGCAAAACAGAGCATAGCTGGCCGCTTGAAGTAATATCCATCGACTTCGCTCAGGCGTTCGACTCAATCTCCCACAGGCATCTGCTGGCCATCCTTGGGTTGATCAAGGTGGAGCGACACATGGTAGAGCTAAACCAGCAGCTCTACAATGACCGCGTAACGCGAGTTAAACTCTGAACATAGCACTGAGGGTATGTGTGAAGCTACCAGCGACTGGGCAAAAGATCAATTCAGACACCTATGGTTGAGATCGGGGTGGGGCGAGGAGGACATTCCACAGTTTTGAATGCAAATGGAGACGACCCCCTCTCGTGGACGCCAGTCTGCCCAATACCGTGTGGAAATTCCTGAGATGGGCGGAGTTGCCTGTCCAGGGTCATGGGATTGCCAGTTTACCAACACCACTATTTTGTTGAGCCTGTAATTGCGTTAACGTTGGATTACTGCTACTATAAGGAACTATAACCAGTGGTGGATGAAGTACACAAACCATGTAGTTGAGTAAAAGTACAGAAGTATTTGCCTTCAAATGTACTCAAGTATCCAAGTACTATGATTTGTTTTTATGGCTATAATGTCCTATTATCATTTTTGTCACAAGACTCTGGCTTAACTCCATCTATGTGAAGACTCTAACGTCACTCTTGGCACACCAATCTATTAATAAAATTACAATTAGTCAGACAGACACTGTCTATTTAAATTTTCATAAGCCCAAAACCTTGAAGCCAAACAATATCCTTTAGAACAAAATTAAATTACAGGATTTGAGAGCAGGCAGTTTTGGTTTAATATTTATTTGTAACAGTAATCCAAGATTTTATTTAAACTTAAACTTGCAATGTACAAAAGGATCGTAAAACAAATATGTACTAATCTAAGGGGATTCACTGAACCGTATTACAGCACATTTTAACAATTACACATTTCTCCAATGAATAATTCTTGAAAGCAGACTGTTGGTATCCAGGTATCTAGCCAATCTTCATTCCTGATAAATGAGACCGGTGTATTCCTCCTCTCATTCTTTTCAACGATTTCAGAAAAATCGCGTAAGGCCATGGGTGTTGTGGCAAGTTAGATTTCTTCCATGATTTCACTAATAAAGACATTGGCAGTCAAAATGTTATGCTGTTGTGATGTGATGTTGAATCGTATGTTCGTGCTAAGTAGACCAAGGCCACAACAGGGGCAAAACAGAGCGCGATGTACTGTGATTGGTGGCTCGTTTTACCATTTAAGTTTTTACTGACTCATAAATAAAAAGGAACGACTGATTTTTACAATGTAGGAGACTCTTTACACTTTCTAATGGGATATTGTCAGGTACCTATTTTTCAGTAACAGCAATGCAGTTAGGCTGCAGATTCAGAGCATACAAAACCAAATCAGCTTGATGTTTACGTAAACTTCACACATTTATCAAAAACAGTGAATGCTTGTGTATTGACTTTCTGGTTTGGATATTATAAATACCAAATGTGGGCATTCACATTTGGTATTTAAATATTATATATATATATATATATATATATATCTCATAGCCTTTTCTTCAAACCTGATAGACTTCTAACCCGACAAGTTTAAGTGGAAATTGGCGACGCATTTGCCCTTTGTTGTCGAGCCTTTCCTCCGGTTTAATTCCAGTAGAACCCATTGCAACAGCTGGAGCGTATGTAGAAGATTTTCTCTTTTGTGCATCAACTTCATTATCAAATTTCACAAAAACTGTTTGATGGAACTTGTTATCATTGAAATGATAAAGTATGTCTGTCACTATACCACATGCCCCATTAACTAGACCAGGGGTTCCCAAACTTTTCAGACTGCGTCCCCCAATATTAGACTGCTGACGACCCCCTCTCCTCCTTTCTCCTCCCTGTGTTTTCCTTCGACAGCTTGTGAGGATTTGGTTACATACTGACAGAGCTAAAACAAAAAGGAACGCAATCTCTAAGCCAGGCTATTTTATTAACAAATTATGGACACAAAAAAATGCATCCCATAACTGTGAAATGCTTACAGACAGAATACGAACAAGCTGCCTGTAACACGCATACAACAATAACTTTGTATTCAGGAAAAACGCCTAATGTGATGGATGGGCGCTGTGCACGGAGCAAAGCAGGTCCACTCTAGTTTCAATTTTGGAGATCGTGGAGGATTTTTATTGTGATTTTTATTGTGGTTTAAACGTGCTTTTACATTTAATATGCTTTATGATTTCATTATTGATCATTAACTGTGCATATGTAAAAAATAAGTGTGTGTGTTAACCAAAGGACTTATTTGGAGTGAACTTTCTGTACCAAAATAGTGTGTGTGTGTGTGTGTGTGTGTGTGTGTGTGTGTAAAGATCAGATTACGCAGAGCTCGTCGGAATTTGGTGAGGTATGGGGTCTCCACAAATAGTCAGGGAAAACGGTGTGAGCTGGTTGGCTGAGGCAGAACAAAGGAGAGGCAGCGGATTGGACGTGTTCCCAGGATTCCACGTCCGAGAAAGGACATCAGCTTCTCGGACTAAGAAAAGATATCATAAATATTATAAATACCATGTAAAATTGTTCTTCGGGGTGGGTCCTTTGTAAGACGTCGCTTTGTGTGAGACGTGTGCGTCTGAGGCAACCCACCCAGCAGCTGTTGTATTTTTGAATCTTCTGATCAATAAACTTCAAGATTTTACTTTGACGGGCCTCTCTCCTATTCTGAACACGCAGAACATTGAGGAATTGTTCAACAGATGGTGACATCCGACGTGATTGGAGAAAAAAAATTGGACTAAAATTGTAAAACTCGGGGATTGACCGAAAATCGGGACGAGACAACTTTGACTTCAACACACTGTCGACAGAATAAGAAAAGGTAAGCAGAGACCTGTTTAAACAAACTTCTGCAGATTGAATATTCCAAATTTATGTGTTGAGTTTGAAGTATATCCGTACCATTGATTACAAATTAGAAATTGGTGATATTTGTTGATCAGAATAAAATATTTTTTTATATTATATTACGGGTAACCAGGCCTGCGTTACGATTTTTATATTATATTACGGGTAACCAGGCCCACATCACGATTTTTTATATTATATTACGGGGTAACCAGGCCCGCGTCACGATAGTTAAGAACTTGTTGTTAAATACTTTTGAAACGCCTATGAGTAACCAGGCTTATTGCACGCCAAAAGGCATTTTTAAAACACCGTTGGTATAAAGTCCACGGCATGATAAAAATGAGATAATTGTGAAATCCTTTAAAACACCTGCAAGTATAAAAGTCTTGCGGCATGATAAAAGTGAATGAACAGGGATAAATGCTTTTAAAACGCTAAAGATACGCTAAAAGCAGATTAAACTGTGTATATTAATTGTGTATTGTATACTGTAATATTATTGTGTAAAATGTCTGAATTTGAGAGGAAGTGTGTGATTTATGGGTGTTCTCCGGTAGCTATGCAGTGGGAAAAAATTGTTGATATGCTAATGAATCAGTCGGAGCCGAAAAATCATAAAAAGGAAAAAGATTGGGGAAAGTAAATGGAGTCAGATATGTATGGAAAGAATCAGATAATGTATTAAGATAACCCCAAAAATCAGGGAAATGGAGGAAAAAGCGCATGCAAGTTTAAACAAACATGTAGAAGGAGGAAAAGATGTGAAGTGGTTAGAGAAAAATAAGCATAAAAAGGAGGAAGAGAAACTGAGAATTACGTTTGTGGACACGCATTGCACTGACTGCAATTGCTTTAAGTTCCCCAAAAAAGAGCACAGAACATCGGAAAAGTCAGAGAAAAAACTGATGAGAGAGTCAGGAAGTGCAGGGGCCAGTATCTCGTGTCATACTGAACCGCCCCCTTATATTCTGATTTGAATAAGCTGTTGCCACCGCCTTATGTACCAGCATCACAGCAAGTGCAAGTGAATGTGAAAGATTCCAGGGTGGAGGTAGACATGCCAGATCTAGATGTTTTAAAGGATCAAATAAACGTGTTGACAGCACAATTAGAATTAATGGGAAATAGACAAGAAACGTTACAAAGAAAGGATAGTATAACAAGCCAAAGAGCACGAGTAGTGCACAATGAGGAGAAAGACAAAGACATGAAGGGACAGGGAGCATGTAACTACAGTGAGGATGGAGGGCCACTACAGGTATGTAGGGACGTAAAGATGCCTTTTGGGCCAAATTTTTACTGTTTCTCAGATGGGAGAGTTTGAGAAGGATGCAAACCTTGAAGACGAACCCAATGACGCACGGTATACCACTGTCAGTACAGCGATCGCCAGGGCCCTCAGAGAAAAATTTCCAACACCCCCAACCGTATACCAAAACATTAAGTTCCGCATTAAGCCTGGTGAGACTGAAGCGAGTTACTATTTTAGATGCGCAGCTGAATGAGAGAAGAAAACAGTCGAAGTAATCCAATTACGCGTGATATATTTAGAACTGCCGTAATAACAGGGGCCCCCAACGGTGTCAAGCAGGCAATGGAATGTAATCCTGACACTCCAGTTGCCAGCAACGAAATGTGGGAAAGACATCTGGTGTTCCATATTGATAGATCAGTCGATAAACAAGATAAAGAACAGGAGCATTGTTGAAGAGGCCAACAGAGAACAATCATGCGAGGTTTGGCTGAGCCTTACATGATTTTAGTGGTTAACAACAGGCCACTAACAGCTTTGGTGGATACCGGAGCAACATACTCAACAGTAACGAGGGGCACAATCACTGACAAAGACCTAAGTGATAAGACTGTTGGAGTTATGGGATTCTCTGGAGGGTTAGAACATTGGCATCTGTTCCTCTTACCACGAAAGTGGCAAATCAGTCCCTGTCACACTCATTTCTGTACTCCACAAAAGCACCTGTTCCCTTATTGGGCAGAGATTTGTTGATTAAATTGGGTGCAAATATTTTATGCTCACCAGAGGGTGTCACAGTCCCGTTCCCGGACGGCGCTAAAGTCGACTGTTCACAGGCACACAGTAGAGAGGGCCACCAGCAGGTTTTGTTGGGAGGACCCTTGCAGGAAATGGCAGACATATATTGGGTGGAACTAGATGATTCTCAATCAGGGGCCAGGGCACTGTATAGTCAGTGGCCCTGGATCAAAGGCTGTTTATTTGCCTCCCATCGACCCCCTGCATTGTACACTATTTTATGACCGAAATGACACTGTCACATATCAGGAAATGTTCCATGACATTGAGGGCCAAATGTGGACACTCACAGGGGAGGGTCTATATGTAGGACAAGAGGGTGTAGTAGTTCCCGTTACACTGACACCAGAACAACAGATATGGTATGAAATTGCAGACACAGCTGAACCTCACATTTCTATGGCACTGCATCCAGGCCATGACCTCGAGAGTTAGGAGCTATGACAAAGAGGTTGCGCTTGGTGACCGATTGGGAGCCCTCTGGCATTGTTGGGGTTTTGCATTCGCGTATGACAGATTCATATTGGGTACAACAAATAACGGCCGACAGGGGCCAATTGACTCATCTCGAAATTACAAGAAGCCATGGTCGCGAACTAACAGATGGTCCCGGCCTCTGTAACATTAAGCCAGTCACATTTCAGTTAAAATCGACAGAACCAGTTTGGGTCCCACAATATCCTAACAAAAGGGAGGCAGAGGAAGGCATTGCGCCCACTGTTCAAGGTTTAGTGGAGAAAGGTGTCATTATTCCATGGCGATTGCCATGGAACACCCCGATCTTTCCTGTCAAGAAACCAGGCACAAACAAATATAGATTAGTCCATGATCTGCGTCGAGTAAACAGCCTGGTGACAACACCAACAATGGCTGTACCAAACCCATATACTGCCATCTCAAATTTGACCCCAGCTCACCAATGGTTCACATGCATTGATTTGGCCAACGCTTTTTTCTGTATACCAATCTCAGAAGAATGTAAATCGTGCCTGACTTTCACTTACCAAAAATGTCAATATTCTTATAACAGACTTCCACAGGGCTTTATTTTATCGCCAGGTATATTCAATCAGGTCCTGAAAGATCAGCTGATAAATTGTGTGTTACCAGTAGATTGCGTTCTAATAATGTATGTTGATGATCTTTTGCTGGCAGCTGTAACCAACGAAGATTGCTTAAAAGCAACGGGCGCCATTCTGAGACAGCTGCATGCGTCTGGGTTCAAGGTTAGTAAAGAAAAACTGCAGGTCAGCAGGCCATCTGTTACTTTCATGGGCAGTTTAATCACAGGCCAAGGCACAACATTTTGTCACACCCAAAGCCACACAATGTGAAGGACATGCTTTCCTTTCTGGGATTGACAGGTTTCAGCAGAAATTATATCCCTATGTATGTAGCGGTCACCAAGCCATTACGAGACATGGTCAAGGAACAAGGCATGAGAAATGTGCAGGCAAGTTAACATGGACCCATGAAGCAGAAACCGCGTTCATTAAATTGAAAGGGGAGCTGTCACATGCAGCATATCTGCATAGCCCTGATTACAGCAAGGCATTTTTCCTGGACGTTTGACAAAGATCATTGAAAAGACATCACACATTGTGATGGGTCGTCAGTTAATGGTCCTGACCACGCACTCTGTCATGTCGTTTGTCAACTCTGAATCATTTACAT
Source organism: Barbatula barbatula (assembly GCF_947034865.1). Classification (NCBI taxonomy): domain Eukaryota; kingdom Metazoa; phylum Chordata; class Actinopteri; order Cypriniformes; family Nemacheilidae; genus Barbatula; species Barbatula barbatula. Next base: position 7,388,064 of record NC_136776.1, read on the forward strand.
TTTCACCATTGAGGCAGAGAAAACTGTCAATGTCTAACGGCGCCAAACATAACATATAAACACGACGGCATTAACATGGCAGATTTGTTCACCAAAGGGGAACCACATGACTGTGCACCAATCACTGACCTGGCATCTCGTGTTCGCCAGGACTTAACTGCAACCCCTATCCCTGAAGCCTCGGACGTGATTACACTTTTCACGGATGGGTGCTGTTTCAGAGCTCATGACGGCTCTTTGGTTTCGGCTTATTCTGTTGTGCAGCAAACAGACTAAGGTTACACCACCAGGGAAGCAGAAAAAATAGAAGGCAAGCAGTCAGCACAGAGAGCAGAACTAATTGCGGTCACACAAGCACTAAAACTTGCAGGCTCTGGTAAAGTCAACATTTATAGTGACTCAGCTTATGTCGTGGGTGCTGTCCATGTCGAACTCGCAGTTTGGCAAAGAAGTGGGTTCGTCACTACGTCTGGTAGGCCCATAGCACATGACGCAGAAGCACGTGCACTGTTGGACGCATTAAAAATCCCAGCAGCTGTTGCTGTCATAAAATGTCAGGGCCATTGTAAAACAGACATTTAAACATCGTAGAGAAATCGCTGGGCCTAACGCATGCGTTTGGAGCCGTCTATCATCCTGAATCGCAAGGTAAGGTCGAACGGATGAACCTAACGCTGAAACTTAAATTGGCTAAAATCTGTGCACAGACCAAATTGTCATGGCTATCAGCTCTTCCGTTGGCTCTACTGTCTGTACGTTCCTCTGTTAACAGAATCACTGGCTTTACACATTTTGAATTGCTTACAGGTAGATCTTTTCCAGGACCATCAACACCGCTGCAGCCGGACACCTGTGTATTGTGTATATTTTGACAAGCTGACTGGTATTATTCAACATTTCTCTCAGCAGACTCCCTCTGACATTGCTGAAGAACCTGTCGAGCCCCGTTCACAGTGGGTGCGCCTGAAGAAGTTTCGAAGGAAGTGGAATGAGCCGCGCTGGACGGAGCCTCTGAAAGTGACGGCAAGGACATCACATTGTGTCCGACTATCTGGCAAAGGCGACACCTGGTATCACTTGTCTTGTTAACTGTGATCCACCAAACAGGTCGCTGTCAGAGACTGCTGTGGACCTGAGGGCTCAGGTCCAGGAGAGGGAGGGTATCTCTGGAGCAGAAAAAAGTGGGACACAAGAACCAACAACAGTGGCAAATCTAATCTAGTGCAAAAAAGGCTGTAGTTTGGACAAATTAGATTTTCAAAAAGTCAAAAGTATATTAAGACAGGTGTTCACAGGAGTACAGATAGTGATAACCATATATACTCATTATAATCGAGGGTTATCAACATTTTCGTATTTATTTTTATCATAATCTCTATCTTAATATTCTTTCTAATTCTTTATAATCAATATACATTATTGCTATTGTGATTTGGATATTGCCATATTCATTAACGTAACCATTTATTCCTTGCGATTAGGTAAATTTCCTTAATCGCAGATTCCCATTAAGTATACTGTGTGTTCAACCATTTAAATTTTCAAGATTGTGTTTATTGTTCCTATAAAAAATAGCTCATGGAGGGGGTACGAGGTATATGTATGTATGGACGGGAATATGGACAATGTTTGTAAGGCGTACCAGTCTAGGCAAACCCATAGGGGCGAATGGTGTCCATCATGGAATAAGGTAATAGCATATACCGGTGGTTGGACCCCGAAAGAACCCAGCCTTTGGACCCGTACCTCGGCAAAATTTGATTTCAAAATACAAAGAGATTACAGTGCAAGCCAAAATCCACTCACCCTTTCTCAATATCCACCAGAACGGGATCAGCCAATTATATAGGGGAGTTTTTCCTTATAATGGGGGTGCACATGCAAGGAACAGATAGAAAAGCAGTAATACAATTTGTTGTGGACAGTTCACCTGAGGAGGAAAGAAATGGGACAGTAGCTGAGCCATTATCGGTAGGACAAAAGAATGGGGTGGTAGAAATCGATTACACCATGTTAAAACCAGAAGATATGATAGAAAGAGCCACAGGATATGGGGAAAATAATTTGTGGCTGGAATGGATAATTACCACAGCCAGAGAACAGAGGTTAGATGATTGTGTAGGATGTGCTAATGCAAGACCCCATTTATAGATTGGACCAGCCCCGTTGTACCAAAACGATACGTGGGGCTATGAGTGTTTGTTGGCATTGACACGGATGGCCAGTCCAGCAAATTGTAGCACACTGGCAGCAATATTCCCACCAATAACCAATCTTTCACGGGCAGGTCCATTTACACCAAAGAAAGCAAATTATACCTGTTTTGATATTAAACATCTATCACCAACCAGCAACCTGGGGGAGATAAACAAGGAGTGGTGTGATCAGATAATAGTAGATAATGGGACTAAAATAGGTACGTGGGCTAGGGCAGGTTTGTATTATTATTGTGGAGATCGAAGATTGTTTACTAGGATACCTGAGCAGGCAAAGGGAGTGTGTGCTTTGGTAAGACTGGGAGCCCCAATAACCCTGATAGGTGACAGAGCAGTCAGAACGGAAACCGTGAATTCAGCAACATTGACTAGAAGACGTAGGAGACACATCATTAGAAGGAGAGCAATAGGTTCAAGTGTAGATTTATCATTAAATAGTCCCACGTATATCGATGCGATAGGAATCCCACGAGGTGTACCAGATGAATATAAGCTAGCAAATCAAGTGGCAGCAGGTTTTGAGAATATACCAATAATAGCTGCTCTTTTTCCAGTCACCCCAAACAAGAATGTAGATAGGATTAATTATGTGCATTATAATGTGATGCAGTAGATGGTTTAGCAGAACAGCTAGCACCAACTTCACTTATGGCTATACAGAATCGTATGGCTCTGGACATGTTGTTGGCAGAAAAGGGAGGAGTATGTGTTATGTTTGGTGATCTTTGTTGTACTTACATTCCTAATAATACTGCCCCAGACGGATCAGTGACGAGGGCATTGGAAGGATTGAAAACTTTGTCAATTGAAATGAAGGAACATTCAGGAGTAAATAATCCTATTGGAGATTGGCTAGACAAGGCTCTAGGCAGATGGAAATCATTAATAATGTCCATTGTGGTATCAATGGCTGTATTTTTAGGTATTTGGTCTCATGTGGATGCTGTTGTATTCCCTGTATCAGATCACTATGTAACCGATTGATACAAGCGGCATTAGAAAAAACAGACGTAACCCCTCCCAAATATACCATGCCTCTATTGTCTGGCGACCACTTCCTAGATGAGGATGATAACGATGATTGTGATGATGTATGACCACTTTCAGTGTGCTTTTACATTTAATATGCTTTATGATTTCATTATTGATCACTAACTGTGCATAATATGTTAAAAATATAACAAGTGTGTGAGTTAACCAAAGGACTTATGTGGAGTGAACTTTCTGTACCAAAATAATATGTGTGTGTGTAAAGATCAGGTTACGCAGAGCTCATCGGAATTTGGGTTTCGTGTGATGCACCACAAATGGTCGGGAAAAGCAGTGTGAGCTGATTTGCTGAGGCAGAACAAAGAGAGAGCGGATTGGACTTGTGCCCGGGCTTCCCCAACCTCCAGCTAATAAAAGACACCAGAAGGATTATAAATACCATGTAAAATTGTTCTTCTGGGTTGGTCCTTTGTAAGATATCAGCTCTCTTGTAAGACTGAGTCTGAGGCAACCCACCCAGCTCTACTTTGAATCTTCTGATCAATAAACTTCAAGATTTTACTTTGACTGGCCTCTCTCCAATTCTGAACGCGCAGAACATTGAAGAAATGTTCATCGCCGTCAACATCGACACTAGATTCTTTGCTGTGTTTAAGATGTCGCCTAATGGTGCCTGATGAACAATTAAATTAGATTTTAACACTTGAATGAAATTAAGTGAAAACTTGTATTATATGAATTACAGTGCATGTAAATACTAGTTCAACACTTAAAATAGGTAATAATATTCTGCATTTCATCTCGCTATAGGCTGCAGTGAAGACCTCCTAAACCAGCGTTAATCAGTAGGTTTGCGAGATCCACTACCATAATGAAACCTGATTAAGCTTGTTTGTGTTTGTTTTATTAGGGTCGGGGGCTAAACTATTCTTTGAGCAGCTAAATGTAACCGAATCTGTCTCTATAATATATCTCCTATCTGTTACTAGAAATAAGTAACTGTTAATCGTGTCCGAATTAAAAGAAAAACTTACCTGAGACAATGAGTGAGCGCTTGGCTGTTGAGCTGTCATTTTGGGGCTAGTTGTTTAAGCGGGGGCGCATGCGCACTACGTGTAATCGATCAATCTTCCTTCGGATAGTAATGCCTGTGACCTGATGACGTATTTTTGGCAGTCTCTTCGCACACAGTGCTTCGTGTTCGTAATTCGCACTTCATGCATGTAACGGAGTTGTGGTTGTGTCTGTAAAATGTCATAGTCGTAGAATTTGAAGTTGCACTCTAACAAATAAAACAAAATGTCGTACTTGTAAATTGTTGTGGCCGAAGATTTTGGAATCAAAGTCTCACAAAGTTGAATTACATAAAAAAAATGTAATTACGCACAAATAAAATAATATTACACACACGTACATTTATTTTTGACAGTGATTTTATTTCATACATCTAGAGCCAAAATGGTTCTGCCTGTACATCTGACATTGAACGAACAGTACTAATTAAAGCTAAAAGAGACTCACCAGTAGTTGTTGGTCTATGCATTGATCTGACTGTATAAATTAAACTCTGTAACGTGTCTGAAACACTTTGTGGGGGGGGGGGGTGAATTGCCGTTGTCATGGAATTTTCTTATTCCTAAATCTAGATGAGTCAATTTTGACAAACGCAACACACAGAAAAATAGAAGTACTTTGCAAAGTATTTTATTGTCGTTTAATCTGCATCATAAGCAATGAGATGGTGCAGAGCAAAGGCCCTCTTTCCTCCTGCACCCAGAGTTTATATATTAAAACGTGACACCCCCTCCCTTTGCCCCCCAGCAAGAATCCCGAGCTGGTTTACGAGAAGTGATGCCCGTTATTCCAAACAGAACATCTTGGTCCCTGCTCGAGGGCAAAGGCAGAGTGGTATGACGTGTATAGAGAAAAACATTATAATTATAATTTTTTTAAAGAAACATAGATACAAACTTCATAAACATAGACAGACACATCAAGAAGCTAGACTACAAAATTTCCATTACACCGTCACTGTGGTATCTAAATATTTTTGCTACCGACTCACTTTCAGAATCATCTGACCCATGACAACGTTTTGTGGCCATTTCACAATATTTATTTAAACTTAAAAAATCACTGTTAGTTGAAAACCATCAGAAACACACTTTTAAAACAATGATACACAAACCGTACCAATAAAAACAAAACAATAAACATTAAAACATATGCAAAGTGATTTATATACACAGTGTTTACTCACCAGATCTGCGTCTGCCCATGTTAATGATTTCCATAAATAAAACAACACTTTGAGCCTGATTGTCCTGAACGTCTTTTAGAGCTTTTCAAAGCAGTCGTTGTCTCGCAAGGGCTTCTCTCAGGGATACTGAACTTGCGGTGATGAGACTCCTTAACGTTTCAAATTCCCTTCTGTCCCTCCGTCTTTCATCACGCATATGGCGCCGGTCATCTCTCGCGATCCTCAATTCGGCGCTGATCTGATCCAGGCACCCTAAAATCGAGCAATCCGTTGACCCAAAGACAGAATCCAGGGTTGATGTGGTATCTTACCAGATTCCACTCTGAACGCCTCCTGATTAGACGGCAGCACTGCTATGTCAGGGCCAGAAATAACCTCTTTGTTATTAGCCGATCCCCCTGTTGGTTCAGCCTGGGTAAACTCAGCCGATTCCCACGCTTCAACTAAGTCATCATCCCAAACAGCGACATTGTTTACGAAATAAATAATAAAATAATACGTATTAGACAAGAGATAAAACAAATGATTGAACTGTTTATAAAAATATAAAAATGATAAAACTCACCAGACCGGGTATTTAGAATGGGTCTTGGAGTTGCTGCCTGCAATGATAGCTCGTTATAATTATGGTCGCAAGACTCCGAGTGTATTTGAGCCACTATTACAAACGTTGATGCACGAATAGAAGAGCTACGATCCATCGAGTCTGTGGATATAGCTACATCTTTTGAGATGTTTGCTAGCAACCTCAATAAAGACCCTACAAAACATTGTTTTAAAAAGATATCTACAATGCTAGTGGATTAGCCAAACATGTAAACAATGAATAAGTATACTTACTGAGCACATCGTTGTCGCCATAGCCAAACTGGGAGCTTTCGCCATTTTGTATGTCTTCCGATACTATTGGCATATGTAAACAAGGGTATTGAACAACTATACATTACTATCCAGCATGCCTACTTATCGACGAGTCTCCTTCTAACGTCAGGGGTTAATTGTCTCAGCTTTTCCATCAATGTTTTCCTTTCACTTTTACTAGTGCGTCTTCGAAATGTGAAGCCTGTAGAATTATCTGTTTGACCAGACACTTCCACCTTTACCAGGAAACCATCTGCATCTTTGGCAGGTTCCTCAAAAATGCTGAACTGTAAAAATAAACTGTGCACAACCTTCTTTTGACAGCTGTAATTGTAATTCAGGGGGGCACTGCTGAGCCTGTAACTCTCCTTCTGTACAAGTTGTATGCTTTTGTTCATCCTCCTCTCCCCCTTCATTTTCAATGTCACCAGACTGTGGTGAATCAGGATTCCTAAAGTTAAGTTTTGTCCCCCCTAATGGTAAACTTTTTGTGGAGCAGTCAGGACACAGCCATGGTGAAATCACTTATGTCTTCAATGCTCTCGTATCATACACACTTTCGGTGAAACCAATCTATGGTTTGTCCAAGGTGTTTGGTAGCTTGCAGACACAATATAGAGGTTCAGAAGAAACGGATTCCACTGAACTGCTCAGCCCTATTAGGTAAAAAATACTTCATATTGCACAATACATTACTGACTATTTTTTATAAAGGTATACTGTTAAAAGGCTACTGTTTTGACAATGCCTGCACTAACTTCATTTTGCCCTGACCAATCAGGTCTCTTGCACGAGTAGTATGTTTAAGAAGGTGTTATGCTGTTACGTTCCACGGGGTTTTTGTATGTCTCTCTTTGTCGTTGTTGTGTTTGTTTTCATTCATTCCCACAGGTCGTGATCATTGGCTGGTCCGCAGTAGGTGACGTCACTGCTTTACGCGTCGGAGCGGACGTTCCACCAATCCGCTGACGTTCCGTCGGGTTTAAAAGGCCCATTCACAAGAATCGCGGCAGCTCGCCAGATTTCAGCCAAGTCGCGGGTAGCGAGCCGGCCCTTTTGGAGGCATGAACACGTTGTTGTTGTTGTTGCGCCTGTGTTCATGGTTTTGTGAGACGTCTGTCATTTCTGAGTAACGCCGAATCGGGTTTGTTAAAGTTGTGATACCTTTGTTTCTATGTGCAATCGATCATTGTTAGACTGAACGTCCTTAGCATTAAGGCAGTTACTTGGGATTTCAGGGCTGTTTATAATAAATGCCGGATCTTATAAATGTAACCTGCGGTATACAGTACACTCATGTTAGTTAGCCGAAGAGTGATCGCTCCATTTGTATGTCTGTTTTTTTAGTTAGAGTAGTTTATGTATGGCGACGGATTCGCTGAAGACTTCGGGGTTTCTTTCTACATTTTTTGTTTGATAGTGAGATAGTTGGGAGGAAATTAGATATGGTAATTATGTTTTGATTATTTCATTGATTTGGGCGATCCTCTTGTATTTGATTCTCTTATTTACCTTCTTTATATTTACACTGTTTGTTATCTGTACGTGTCTGGGAAATACATCAATTAAACGTCTTGAAACGTAGAGATTTCTGGTTTCTTCTACTCGCACACATGTCAACCATACCTCACGTAAATGTTACGTTCTCGTCCCGTTCACATCTTTAAAACACGTAACATTTGGTGGTGGCAGCGGTGGGATATTCCTTTAATGGGATATCTTATTTTCCTGGGATGAGCCTGTGAGTACTGTTGCTTGTGTGCGGGTGGAGCAGCGTGAAAAGAGGTATTGCTGTTAGTGCAGGTTGTGGCTGTAGTAAAGAGTATTAAGTTATTCTGCAGTTTACTATTTGTGGTGGTAAGTTTAATTAGGATGGCTGATTTTGATCTGGTTAGGTTTTCGAGTGCACCAACTGTCGAACAACTGGATAGGTGTAGGAAGGATGATTTATTGAGCATTGCTGAACACTATCAAATTAGAGTTTCTAGACAGCAGCTTAAGCGTGACATTAGAAATGTTCTAGTACAGGAGTTGAGGACGTTAGGTGTGTTGGAACTGGCTGGTAGATCGGAGGAGGATCCTCTGAGCTCGGAAATCTGCCATGTGGGTGAGGAGGATGCGAGTGAGACTGGTGAGGTGGAGGGTACCGAAGCCAAAGCAGTCTTGCCGCCCTTCGAAGCTTTTTCTCCGGCTCTGACTGGGTCGGGAGATCAGTCGCGTCTCCGCGTACGTTTGGCAAGAGTCCAACGGGAAGAGCGCGAGAGGGCAGAGGATCGTAGAGCTCAGTTAGATCTGCAACTTCAAGTTCGCCGTCTGGAAATAGAGGCGGACACACAAATCAAGTTGCGTGAGCTGGAACTTCGAGTAGCCACAGACACACCGGTCCCCAATATGTTTCCTGGATTAGATGTTCAATCTGGACAGCCAGCGGCTGTTGCGACAGGTGCGAGAGCAAGTACGTTTGACGTGAGTAAACACATTTCTCTTGTTCCACAATTCCGAGAGGCTGAGGTGGACTCATACTTTAATGTATTTGAACGAGTTGCGTCTATGCTTAACTGGTCAAGGGAGGTGTGGCCGTTGCTGCTTCAATGTAAGTTAACGGGTAAAGCTCAAGAAATATGCGCTGCACTGTCTTTGGAAGATAGTTTGGATTATGATGTTATTAAAACTGCAATTTTGAGGGCTTATGAGCTCGTACCAGAGGCGTACAGGCAGCGATTTAGAAATCATAAGAAAGTTTCAAATCAGACGTTCGTTGAATTTGCGAGGGAAAAGAGTGTGTTGTTTGACAGGTGGTGCGCATCGAATAAAGTGACAGATTTTCATGCCTTGCGTGAGGTGATGTTGTTAGAGGAATTTAAAAGTTGTGTGCCTGATCGTATTGTTGTCTATCTAAATGAACAGAAGGTGACATCCTTGGCCCAGGCGTCTGTTTGTGCAGATGAGTTTGCGCTGACTCACAAGAGTGTTTTTACTCCTGCTCGTCCTGAGAAGGCTTTGTCTGTTCCCGCTGTTTTGAAAGAACAGTGGCGTTCGAAAAATGTTCCAAAATCGAAGGAAGGGAGGGAATGTTTTTACTGTCATAAGCCGGGACACTTTATTGCTGACTGTCTGGTTTTAAAACGCAAGGAGCAAGGAGCCGGTACGAAAAGTGTCGCTTTTGTTAAAACGATTGATCGGACAGACTGTCAAAATTGTTGTGATTTTGATGTTAGTTATAAGCCTTTTCTGATGGAAGGATTTGTGTCTGTTAGTGAACAACCTCTGGAACAAGTTAGAGTAACTATGTTGCGTGATACAGGGGCGATGCAGTCGTTTATTGTGGCTAATACATTACCGTTCTCTGAACGTACTTTTTGTGGAAGTCACGTGTTAGTGCGTGGTCTCGAAATGAGTACTATGAAGGTTCCTCTGCATCAAATTCATTTGAAGTCAGATTTGTTTTCAGGACTTGTGAAAGTTGGAGTGCGCGACAGTTTACCAGTGAATGGAGTGAACTTCATTCTTGGTAATGATATAGCAGGGGGTAAGATTTTGCCACTGCTGGAAGTTTGTGATAAACCTGTGTTGTCTGATACTCTTGATGAATTGTCAGAGAAGTTCCCTGAGGTTTTCCCTGTGTGTGCCGTAACGCGAGCGCAGGCTCGTAAATTCGCTGATGCTGATGATTTATCATCTACTTTCATGGCACCTACATTTGTGAACGATGCTCTGTTGGCTGACATGGGTAAGACAGATGACAATGTCATTATTTTGAAGTCAGATGATTTGGCATTACAGGTGACCCGTGAGAAAATTATCGCAGCTCAAAAAGATGATTTTACTCTGCGAAAGTGTTTCTCTTCTGTTATTCCCGTGGAGGCGGCAAGGAAGATGAGGAACGCTTACTATATTCAGAACGGGTTGCTGATGCGTTGGTGGTGTGTGGATGTTGGGAGTGATGCGGACTGGACGTCTGTGACTCAAATCGTCATTCCTGCATGCTTTAGACAGTTGGTACTCTCGCTGGCTCATGATCATGATTTGTCAGGTCATTTAGGCATTAAGAAAACGTACCATCGAATTCTGAGACATTTCTTTTGGCCCAGAATGAAGGCTGATGTTGCCAAGTTTTGTAGAACTTGTGTGATCTGTCAATTCTCGGGTAAGCCAAACCAGGTGATTCCGCGTGCACCATTGGTGCCGATACCGGTAATGGGGGAGCCTTTTGAGCATGTTATTGTGGACTGCGTAGGATCTTTACCTAAATCAAGATCGGGTAATCAATACTTGCTAACCATAATGTGCACCGCAACGCGTTTTCCCGAAGCGATACCACTGAGAAAAATCACGGCACAGGTGATCAGCCAAGCGCTTGTAAAATTCTTTTCAATGTTTGGGTTACCGAAAATTGTGCAGTCTGATCAAGGGACAAATTTTTTATCAAAGATTTTTACACAAGTGTTAAAGACTTTGAATATATCTCACAGAGTTTCGAGTGCCTACCATCCAGAGAGCCAAGGCGCTTTAGAACGATTTCATCAGACCATGAAAGCGATGTTGCGCCGTTATTGTATGGATTCGAGTAAAGACTGGGACGAGGGTATACCTTTAATTTTGTTTGCTGCTAGAGAAGCAGTGCAAGACAGTTTGGGGTTTAGTCCTGCTGACCTTGTTTTCGGTCATACGGTGAGGGGTCCTTTAAAGATGCTCAAAGAAGATCTTTTATCTCAAGAGTCGAGTGCGAAAACCACGGTGCTGGACTATGTGAGTAAATTTCGTGAGCGACTACATAGGTCTTGTACAATGGCACGAGAGTCATTACTGAAGGCTCAAGTTGCAATGAAGAGTCAGTTTGACCGTAAAACTGTTCAACGTCATTTTAAGGAGGGAGATCAGGTGCTTGTGTTATTGCCTGTTGTTGGTTCTGCTTTGTCTGCACGCTTTTCAGGACCATATGAAGTCATTAGAAAGATTAGCAACACCGATTATGTGATTCGCACTCCGGAACGCCGGAAGAAAGCTTGTGTATGTCATGTAAATATGCTGAAGGCGTATCATGTTAGAGAGGCATCGCAAGATGTTCTGAAAGTAAAGGATTCGGGTACATCCAGTGCTGCTGCGCTTGTGTGCGAGGCATTTGATTTCACTGCTATGCAGGATAAGGAAGACGATGGAGTCTTAGTACGACACACACATCAGCAGTGTGCCAGATTGAAGAATTCTGAGGTGTTGGCTGATTTGAATTCTCATTTGTTTCATTTGTCCGAGTCTCATAGAAATGATGTGGAAAGATTAATTCATTACTTTCCTTCGTTATTCCATGATGTTCCTTCTCGCACTACGGTTTTGCAACATGACATCGACGTGGGTAATGCCGCTCCTATTAAGCAACGTGCTTATAGAACAAATGTTTTCAAACGGTCTGTGATCAAAGCTGAAGTTGAGTATCTGTGTGAAAATGGTCTAGCTAAGCAGAGTTTTAGCCCGTGGAGTTCTCCGTGTTTACTGGTGTCTAAGAGTGATGGATCCGCTAGATTCTGCACGGATTATCGAAGGGTAAACGCGGTGACTGTTTCTGATTGTTTTCCGCTACCTCGTATGGAGGACTGTGTGGACAACCTCGGGTCCGCTAAATTTGTCAGTAAACTAGATTTACTGAAAGGTTACTGGCAGGTGCCTTTAACAAAACGCGCATCTGACATTTCTGCTTTTGTAACCCAAGATGATTTTCTGCAATATTGCGTTATGGCGTTCGGTATGCGCAATGCGCCAGCGACATTTCAAAGGCTTATTAACATCGTGCTTGCGGGGGTCCGAAACTGTAATGCTTATTTGGATGATCTTGTGATTTATTCCCCTAGTTGGTCCGCGCATGTTTCTACGTTAGGAGAGGTATTTGAACGCCTTGAAAAAGCTTCACTGACGTTAAATCTGTCCAAGTGTGAATTTGGTCAAGCCACAGTTACGTACCTGGGCAAGGAAGTGGGTCAAGGACAGGTAAGGCCAATAGAGGCAAAAGTGACTGCTATCGCAGATTTTCCCGTTCCTGTTACGTGCAAGGAACTCCGCAGGTTCCTCGGGATGGCCGGTTATTATCTGAGTTTCTGCAAGAATTTTTCTACTGTGGCCAACCCTCTGACCTCACTCCTTAGCCCTTCACGCACTTTTTTGTGGAATGACGAGTGTCAGAATGCTTTCGATAATGTAAAATCTTTACTATGTAGCACACCTGTTTTATCAGCTCCTGATCTTGAGAAAACTTTTAAACTCGAAATTGACGCAAGTTCTGTGGGTGCAGGGGCAGTGTTGGTGCAAGAGGACGCTTATGGTATTGACCATCCAGTATGCTACTTCTCAGGTAAGTTCAATAAATCTCAATTGAACTACTCTACGATTGAGAAGGAAACATTGGCCTTACTATTGGCGTTACAGTATTTTGATGTGTATGTGAGCTCAACCATTTTGCCTGTAATTGTCTTCACGGATCATAATCCTCTAGTGTTTCTAGGTCGTATGTACAACCAAAATCAGAGGCTGATGCGCTGGTCTTTGATGGTACAAGGGTACAATTTAACGATTAAACACAAGAAGGGGTCGGAGAATATAATCGCGGACGCTTTGTCCAGAGCTTAGGCCAATGTTCTTCTATACCACTTGCAGGTTGAAGGAGAAAAAAAAAAAAAAACATCTCTTGTATTTCATGTTTTTTTTTATTGTTAGGGGGAAAGTGTTACGTTCCACGGGGTTTTTGTATGTCTCTCTTTGTCGTTGTTGTGTTTGTTTTCATTCATTCCCACAGGTCGTGATCATTGGCTGGTCCGCAGTAGGTGACGTCACTGCTTTACGCGTCGGAGCGGACGTTCCACCAATCCGCTGACGTTCCGTCGGGTTTAAAAGGCCCATTCACAAGAATCGCGGCAGCTCGCCAGATTTCAGCCAAGTCGCGGGTAGCGAGCCGGCCCTTTTGGAGGCATGAACACGTTGTTGTTGTTGTTGTTGTTGCGCCTGTGTTCATGGTTTTGTGAGACGTCTGTCATTTCTGAGTAACGCCGAATCGGGTTTGTTAAAGTTGTGATACCTTTTTTTTCTATGTGCAATCGATCATTGTTAGACTGAACGTCCTTAGCATTAAGGCAGTTACTTGGGATTTCAGGGCTGTTTATAATAAATGCCGGATCTTATAAATGTAACCTGCGGTATACAGTACACTCATGTTAGTTAGCCGAAGAGTGATCGCTCCATTTGTATGTCTGTTTTTTTAGTTAGAGTAGTTTATGTATGGCGACGGATTCGCTGAAGACTTCGGGGTTTCTTTCTACATTTTTTGTTTGATAGTGAGATAGTTGGGAGGAAATTAGATATGGTAATTATGTTTTGATTATTTCATTGATTTGGGCGATCCTCTTGTATTTGATTCTCTTATTTACCTTCTTTATATTTACACTGTTTGTTATCTGTACGTGTCTGGGAAATACATCAATTAAACGTCTTGAAACGTAGAGATTTCTGGTTTCTTCTACTCGCACACATGTCAACCATACCTCACGTAAATGTTACGTTCTCGTCCCGTTCACATCTTTAAAACACGTAACATTTGGTCTTTCCCCCTAACAATAAAAGGCTACTGTTTTGACAATGCCTGCACTAACTTCATTTTGCCCTGACCAATCAGGTCTCTTGCACGAGTAGTATGTTTAAGAAGGTGTTATGCGCATATATCTATATATATGTATGAACGCGGATTACTTTTTGCACGCATTTCAAAGATTTAACGGCACTAACACAACATCCGTTTTTTCTGTAATCCTTGTCAAGCGCTACATTATACAAGGTAAGAGGGACAGTTAATTATAGATATGCAAAGTATAACAAAACGGTGTATATCATATACAAGTAATTTACTTAATTACGCATAAACCGTGTAGCTGCACTGATCCAACAAATAACGACCACGGATCATACAGATGTCTTCTAGATTTTGCTCTCTCTTTCCTGCGTCGATCCGAAGATGTCAAGGTCTAAAAAAGACACCTTGAAAACGTGTGCGCCCCTTGGACCATATGCAGAGTTTATGCATTTTGAAGAAGCTGCACACGTTACGACCTGTTCGCATCCATTGCTCTCTGACCCACAGTTCTTCTCTCCCTCTCTTAGTCATGTGACGCATTACGCATTATTAAAGGAACATTACATACAGAAAAGCTTTTCCTTTTAAACACAATATAAACTATTTATAATCAAAAATTATCTTAACATTGTATTTTAACCTGACATGAATGAAACACTAAAGGAAAGCTAACAGGAGGATTGCACGAGGCAGGTGAAGTCAATGAAACACTAAAGGGAAAATTGTACAGGGATGGTGACATCCGACGGTCTCTGCTTGCATCACGGCATCTCTGAGTGACATCTCGCTCTGGATGAAGGATCATCACCTGCAGCTGAATCTTGCAAAAACGGAACTGCTTGTGATCCCAGCCAACCCAAAGATTCACCACAACCTTGCCATTCAACTAGGCTCATCAACTTTTACACCGTCCAGCACAGCCAGAAACCTGGGGGTGGTAACAGATGATCGGCTTAACCTCACAAGTCATGTTGCCAGCACCACCCGGTCCTGTAGATTCATCCTCTACAACATTAGGAAAATTAGACCTTTCCTATCGGAGCACTCTACGCAAGTCCTAGTCCAGGCTCTTGTCCTGTCCAAACTGGATTATTGCAATGCGCTTCTGGCTGGACTTCCTGCTTGCACAATCAAACCTCTCCAGATGATCCAGAATGCGGCGGCAAGAGTGGTCTTCAATGAACCGAAGAGAGCGCATGTAACTCCGCTCTTCATCAGGTTACACTGGCTCCCTGTTGCCGCCCACATAAAGTTCAAAGCTATGCTCCTGGCCTACAAGACCAACACCGGATCTGCACCATCGTATCTCCACTCGCTAATGCAGATCTATGTTCCTGCCAGATCACTGCGGTCTGCAAAGGAACAACGACTAGTGGTACCATCCCAAAAAGGAAAAAGTCACTCTCCCGTACCTTCTCTGGATCTGTTCCACATTGGTGGAATGATGATGTAAGTCGCTTTGGATAAAAGCGTCTGCTAAATGACTAAATGTAAATGTTCAGATGCTTCAGAAACCGTTAAACAAGAAAGAAGTTTTAGAAAAGGTCATGTCACAGCAATAACAATCCACATGAATATAGGACATGTCGAGATGGCTCAAGCTTTAGAGAAAATGCTCTTCTTAATTGTGATGAATTCACAATTGCTCTGGGTCTTTGGGATTTTGAGGTGGCCAACCCTTTAGGCACATCTAAAGCGAATCATCAATCGATTCTCCCACTTCAACACGGGGCCGCCAGCTCCGTCCATTCTACACCTCGAAAGGCTAAATCCAGAGGTGGCACTTCATCACCTGGCCCAATGAGACGTCCACCTTCTCCGGCTTCTCCTTACACCTCTACTCGCAACACAATCCCCGCCATCCAGAAATGGACTGTCCAGGGCCCACGACATGCTTTGTCCAACGCGGATGTCCAATTTCACAGGCGAATGACCAAGGCGGAGCTTTTCGGACTCTACGCCTCTTCCCTGGTGGATACCGCCTCACCGAAGTCCGCTAAGTAAAATACCACAGTCAAGCCGGGAACGGCAACCTAAGCAACCTTAGATGCCGCTGCTAGCGCAACCATGACTCCGCTAGCCCCTCAGGCGGCCGCCATCACCCCCTTTTCTCTCTTCTGCAGAGCCTTCTGTTTAAACTTCTCATTGGCCTCGGTGACAGGAATGCCAGTGCCGATGAACGCACCTCCCTTGGAACCGCATCCAGTTTCGGGGAACATCAGATCTCGACGGGTGCGGACACAGACCCTTATTCTCTCCTCTCGACTTCATCACCCCCATCAACCGAACGGCAGATCACTTAGGGCGATCTATCACTCACGTTTAAAAATCAATCACCAAACCCCCCACCTGCACACTGTCTTTCCCCGAATTTAAAGTTGCCTTTTCCCGCTACACAGATGTGATCTGCACTGCATTCCCCTCAAAGGAGACGCGAGCTGGGCGATACCCTCGCCATCGTGGCAGAGCTCGCTCTCTCCTATGGGGGCAAGCATTGCTATACATACCACAAACTTTTCTGTGCCAAAGTGGAACCAGTGCCCCTACTGAGCTGCATAACAGGGTTTTCCTAGGCGTTCGCAATATTTCCTGCGCAGTATATTGCTTAGTAGCGCATTCCACAATCGACTGCTCCCCAGTCACTCCCTCCCTTCCCCCATGCCCAGCTTCGCCTCCCAAATCCACTTCCTCTGTTCCGCGCCTGCCAAACCGCCCAGCCAACCAAACTCACGGGCAAACCCAGCAATTTGGAGGCTTGTAGGAACTTCAATGTAGGAAGATGTACCAGGCAGCGTTGTTGCTTCCTGCACGTGTGCTCATTTTGCAGCGGTGCACAAGCTCGAATTGTATGCCCTATTTCTCAAGTCCAGAATAAAAATCCAAAAAATTGCCTCTCGACTCCCATGAACGTTTCTTGTTTGTCTTTCGAGTTGTCTTCGCACCCTGACATACAGTTCACTGACTATCTTCTGACCGGTCTCTCGAATGTCTTCGACCCAGGCGTTATCAGTCTTCCGACACGCAGCTTAATATGACCCAACCTCCAGTCTGCGGTCGCCGAAAAGGAGATTGACGCTAAATTCCTTATCGGCCCCTTTGACATTTATCGCATTTCGCATCAGCCCCATCGTTGTAGCGGCGCGTAAACTCTCTGGCAAAAAGCGCCTCATATTCGATTCTCTCATCACCGCACGGCTCTGCCTTTCCAAGCATCAACAGTCTCATTCCAATTGAGGAATTTTCCTTGCACTATCATAAGATCGATCAAGCCATTACTCTAATAAAACATGCTGGTCATGGTGCTTGACTAGCCAAAGTCGACATCACATCCACGTTTAAAGTCATGCCCATCCACCCAGACTTCTGGCAACTTTTTGGCATTCGATGGCGCTATAAATTTTACATTTCTGTCCACCTTACTTTTGGCAGCAGAAGCAGCCCCAAAATTTTCGACATGTTGTCAGAGGCAATTTGCTGGATTCTCTCAAACAATTATGCAATTCCCTACCTCATCCACCTACTAGACGATTTTTTAATGATCTCGTCTCCCTACTCGTTTCAGGCTGCCCTTCTAGCAAAAGTCCAGCAGGTTTTTGAAAATCTCGGCGTTCCCCTTGCCCCAGACAAAACTTCAGGACGGAGCAAATCCATCGAACTTCTCACCACACGAATAAAATTAGACTAGCTTAAATTCCAGGCGTCTCTGCCAAAAGAGAAAAATTGACAGAACGATCGTGATCGCTTCCTCCCTATTAGCTAATCCCAGCTGCTCCAAACGCGAGCTCCTGTCTGTTCTCGGCCATCTGAATTTTGCGATGAGAATAACCCTGCAAGGCCGACCATTCGTTTCACACCTCCTCTCTCCCGTGTCCTCCAGGCACGCTTTAGAGGACACGTTATCCATATCCAGCCCCTGCTTCGACGAGCTGAGTTTATGGATAAAATTTCACAAACAATGGAATGGCTTGTCATTTTTCTACAGTGACATGTCTTCACTGATGCCGCCCCTTCCGTAGGTTTCGGAGGCTTTTACCAAGGTCTTTGGTTTGCATCCACTTGGCCCCCCCAGCTCTTAGAGATTCCCCAGGCTTTAGCATCTTCAGCACTTTTGGAGCTGTATCCACTGGTTGTCGCAGCATCCCTATTGGGAAAAGTACATTGTGATAATGAGGCAACCGTTCATTGAATTAACAAAGGCCACTCCCGCTTTAATGCCGTTCCTCAGACGCCTCATCTGGATCTCAGTCTGTGACCAGTTCATTCTAACTGCCAAACACATTCCCGGATAAAAAATAATCAGATTGCTGATGCCCTTTCTCGTTTCGCTTTCCAGAAGTTCAGGCTACTGGCGCCCGAAGCAGACCCCTTGCCAACACCGGTACCTCCCTATTCAGAGCTGATATTCCGGTAAACCATCCACTAAAAACCCTGCATCTCGAAACTCCATCATCTAAGCTGTCTCCCTTAGGACCCTCGAAGCTTTTCCATGCAGTGAGATAAGATTGAAGTCGTTTCACCACGCGTTCAACATTCCCTTTCCCACTTTTTCTGACCTCTCCATCACCTCCTACATTTCCTTCCTAAACTCGTCGAAAAACCTCCAAGCCAGCTCAATTAATGGTTACATGAGTGGAGTCAAGTTCTTCCACAAGCTCATATTCAACTCTCCATCCGCAGCCATAGCCAGCTCCCAAACATCTATGCTTATCAAGGGCATTCAAAGAACCCAGCCCGCTCGCCCAGACACCAGGCAACCTATAACCCTGGATATACTGACCAGATGCATTCCTACCCTCCGTAAAGGATATCACTCCAAGCACGTCGATCGCACACTCAACACCATGTTTATCCTAGGCTTTTTTGGCTTTCTAAGATGTTAGGAAATTTCCACCACATTCATCTTCAACCCCCTGATCCATCCAACGTTATCATATTTACAACCTCTACGGGCACTAGGCCTACTTCCAGCCGCTCATGGGTTACAACTTCTGATCACTCCAGAAGGCACCCTCACTCCATATCACTCTCAACCATCCTTGGATGAACCCCTACCCTATTCTTGATTCATCACAAACCACACCTCCTAAGGAGCCATCATCCTCTTGTCTTTACCCGAACGCAGTCCAACGCCTCCGTACCATTCAGCATCGCGTTTAGGAGGTATGGTTACTCAGACGGCTGTCCCACTTCGCGCTTTATGGGGGTGTGCTCTGGGCTCATACTGGTTCTGAGCTTGGCGCACTCACCCTGACCAAGTTGTACTGTTTCGGGTTCGGATAGATCTGGCGAGCTCTGAGCCTGCTTCACGGACAGCACGCCAAATATGCATAACCTTCATAACCAAGCTCTGTCTTTATTATCCTGTGACGAGTCACCCCTGGCGCAATCAGTGTTGCCATGGAGACAGAGGAAATTAGAGCGGCACACCTGCCGATTGTTACCACCTGCAGCTACTTCTCAGAGGCTTTAAAAGCTGCTCACAGGAGAAGGAGGGTGAGCAACGTCTTCTTACAGTATGGTCATAGTGCGACTGACTTTCTTGTTTCTGCAGGAACGGACGATTAAATGACCGGCAGGAACGCGCCGCCACGAACCCGGAAGTAGACACCCGCAGGATCGCTCCTCTACAAACCCGGAAGTAGACACCAGGACAACTAAACCACTGGAACTGGACACTTACCTCATTATCCTCTTGTCTCCCTCGGGTTTGTCAATAAAAGATCCCCTGCGGGGTGGAATAGTGCATTCTCGTGTACGTGTTGTCACTTCGCTGATCACATATCCCTATCAACATCACTGTTATCTGCGCAGGTGAACTCGTGAAATGATGTTTAATTAACAAAGTTCGGGAGGAGCCGTAGCATAAATCAGCCGGGTGGTCTACAATCAGCAATCACCGCACATACACAATCAGCCATAGCGAGCTCGCTCATAAATAGAGAAACCATCTTACCTGCTCGATCTCCTAAGATTAAGCATCCCTCCTCCACCCCAGCTCCTCTCCCAAACTCATTTTCTTGCAAGAACCCCGAGGGGGGTTTGCTCTGGGCTCAAACCAAGGTGTAGTGTTTCGGGTTTGGATAGATCTGGTGAGCTCGGAGCCCGCTTCCCGTACAGCACGCCAAATACGCATAACCTTCAAAACCAAGCTCTATCTTTATTATCCATATCAACATCACTATTATCTGTGCAGGTGAACTTGTGAAATAATGCATGCTTTGTGAAAATTAAACGTATTATGAAGAGAGAAGTGGTCCACGCACGCAGAACATGCATAATATAGAGACATCACGTCCAAAGACCCGTTCCTGTCCAAAATACACCAGAGTAACCAACCACTCTTTTATAATGTTTACGAATATTAATTCCACGCTCAAGAATTCCGGTCCTTCGGTTAACTGGGAATAGAGATGCACATAGACCGAATTTGATTCGCTTTTGCGTTCATTTACTTGACATTTTAAAACATCCTCTCAATTAAAAACAAATCAATGTCTGCAGATCAGTTAGGAGAGGTGGGGGAGTAGCTGCTCTTTTTAAAGATGTCTATCAATGTAAGCAAATATCATTTGGAAATTACAAGTCTTTTGAATATCTGGGTATTGTGTTAAAAGGTGCTCCTCGCATTTGATTTATCACTATTAACAGGCCTCCAAAATCCTCTTCATCCTTTGCTGAGGACTCTACAGAACTGTTATCAACAATTTCCTCAGAGTTTGACTGTTTTTCTATTGCCAGAGATTTTAGCATTCACATAGATAATGCAGAAAACAATATGGCAAAAGAAATCAAAACTGTTTTAAAAACATTTGACCTGACTCCGCATGTACATGGACCCACACACAATCGTGGACACACTCTAGATTTACTGATCAGTAAGGGTCTAAACATTTCATCTATTGTTATTAAGGATGTAGCACTATCTGATCATTTCTGTATTTTCTTTGATATATTGATCTCCCCTTTCATTGGAGTTAGATCTGTGTCTGTCAAGAAGAGATGCTTAAATGCTTAAATGAGAACACTAGTGTACTAGTTATGAAGGCCATATCTTTAACACCAAGCATATCTGCTGACTCTGTTGATTCTCTCCTTGATTCTTTTAACTCGAAGGTTAAAAGTGTAATTGATGATATTGCTCCTGTGAAAGTCAGGAAGAGTGGTAGAAAAAAAGCACCTTGGAGAAACTCAACAGCAGTGCAAAACATGAAAAGACAATGCAGAAAAGCAGAGCGATTGTGGCGGAAGACAAAACTTGTAGTCCATTATAACATCTACAAAGACACCATCCATGCTTTCAATATGGAACTAGGCGAAGCTAGACAGACTTTCTTCTCAAATATTATAAACAGCAACTTAAACAACACCCGGACTCTTTTCGCTACTGTAGACAGACTGACAAACCACCCGAGCCAGATTCCCAGTGAAATGCTCTCAGACAGCAAGTGCAGTGAGTTTGCATCTTTCTTCTCTGATAAAATCAATAACATTAGAAAGGTGATCAGCACATCCTTGAGTAGCGCTGGGGTCAGACAGATCACACCACAACCTGAGAAAGTAGTTACAATGTCTGATTTTGAAGAAATTGGTGGCAAAAATTTGGAAGAAACCGTTCAACACCTTAAAACATCAACCTGCACCCTTGACGCACTTCCCACATCTTTTTTCAAAAGTGCGTTAAACTGTTTAGAAGCAGATCTCCTAGATGTGGTAAATGCCTCGCTTCTCTCTGGAAGTTTCCCAAACTCCCTGAAAACTGCTGTTGTCAAACCCCTCCTGAAAAAGAGCAATCTGGATAAGACCATATTAAACAACTATAGACCGATCTTAAATCTTCCCTTCATAGGTAAGATCATTGAAAAAGTTGTCTTCAACCAGCTGAACAAATTCTTAAACTCAAACGGATACTTTGACAATTTTCAATCTGGGTTCCGCTCACATCACAGCACCGAGACAGCGCTCATTAAGATAGTAAACGACATTCGCTTAAGTACTGATTCAGGCAAATTATCCGTGCTGGTCCTACTTGACCTCAGTGCTGCATTTGACACAGTCGATCACAACATACTTATAGAAAGGCTGGAAAACTGGGTGGGGCTTTCTGGGATAGTCCTAAAATGGTTCAGGTCATACCTAGAAGCAAAAGGTTATAATGTGAGTATAGGTGACCATAAGTCTGAGTGGACATCCATGACATGCGGAGTCCCCCAAGGCTCAATTCTTGCGCCTCTTCTATTCAACCTGTACATGCTCCCAATGAGCCAAATAATGAGAAATAACCAAATTGCTTACCACAGCAATGCAGACGACACACAGATATACTTAGCCCTATCGCCTAATGATTACAGCCCCATTGACTCCTTGCTCAAATGCATTGATGAAATAAATAGTTGGATGTGCCAAAACTTTCTTCAGTTAAACAAAGACAAAACTGAAGTCATTGCGTTTGGAAATAAAGATGAAGTTCTCAAGGTGAACGCGTACCTTCACTCTAAAGGTCAAACAACAAAAAATCAAGTCAGGATTCTCTGCGTGTCTCTAGAGTCAGACCTTAGCTTCAGTAGTCATGTCAAAGCAATAACTAAATCAGCATACTATCATCTGAAAAATATTGCAAGAATTAGATGCTTTGTTTCCAGTCAAGACTTAGAGAAACTAGTGCATGCTTTCATCACCAGCAGGGTGGATTATTGTAATGGACTCCTTACTGGCCTCCCCAAAAAGACCACAAGACAGATGCAGCTCATACAGAACGCTGCGGCAAGGATTCTGAGCAGAACCAGAAAATATGATCATATCACACCAGTCCTCAGGTCTTTACACTGGCTACCAGTTACATATAGGATAGATTTTAAAGTTTTATTACTGGTATATAAATCGTTCAATGGCCTAGGACCTCAATACATTGCAGATATGCTCATTGAATACAGACCCAAAAGAACACTCAGGTCATTAGGATCGCATCAGCTAGAAATACCAAGGGTTCTCTCCAAGCAAGGACAGTCTGCATTTAGCTACTATGCCAGTCGCAGCTGGAACCAGCTTCCAGAAGAGATCAGATGTGCTCCCACAGTAGCCACATTCAAATCCAGACTCAAAACACATCTGTTTAACTTTGCATTTGATTAATGTGCACTGTGCCTCTGACCGTCCGACTGTTTGTGCTGTACTTTATTTTATTTATCTATTCTAAACTAGATTTTATTTTATTTTTATTCTTAACTGGTTAATTTTTATTTTTCTTATTTGTTCTAAACTTTGTTATTTTATTTTTTATTCATAACTGGTTACTTTTATTTTTCTTATTTCTAAACTGTTTTATCAAATGGATATTTTTAATTCCTTCTATGTAAAGAACTTTGAATTGCCATTGTGTATGAAATGTGCTATACAAATAAACTTGCCTTGCCTTGCCATCCAACGTCACTGGGTGTGTGAGGAGCAGCGTGTCGTACACTTCCTGCACGTCAATTTTCTCCGCTGGGGCATGCGTGCTCGCAGCCTCACTGCCAGAAGAACGGGGATGGAGCACTTTCAGCCTGTGATTCAGGCTCAGATTGTACTTCTGGTTCAGATCTACAAAACAAAGAGCTTTATTCTCACATCGGAAATGTCTCGCCACTGCTCTCACTGCCGACCTCAGAGGGCTCAGTCTCCTCATTCTCCACCACAGCTGGTGGTTCTGGGGTCGCGGTGACAGTAGCTGGTCGCGGAGTCGTGCCGGTGGAAGGTGCCACTGCTCCTGCCAGCACTGGGGGAACATCGGTCACCACCATGAGGCGACGCTCCAATTCCTCAACCATCCTTTTAAAAACAATCAAAAAAAGCTAAGCTAATGGAAATCACACAAAGAAAAAGCAAGACACCACATTTTTGCTTCACCAACCTGTAGATGGGACAGGAGTCCAACATGATTCTTGCCAGATGTCCATAGCTGAAGACTATGCCGGTCTTCAAAATCTCATATGAATTGGCCTTGGCCTTCTCGACCACCGCAGCGACAGCCTCCGATGTCGCATTTTTCATGCACACCCTGCGCAGGTGAACAGACAGGATGGCCTGGGTTTTTTTGCAGGTTGGGCACACCAGGAAGTGCCTGTTGTGAACGGTACTACAAAAAACAACAACAGCACTTAATTTCAGGACTGACTAATGTCTCTTAAATAAATGCATCGAAAACCATACAAACCTATTCAACTCTTAGCTATTATAAATAATTAATTATAAATATAATAATTAAATAAGCTATTATTTAGTTTTGCTCGAAAACAAGTCAAAAATGCGATACAAATCTAGTCAACTTACCTTTGAGAAGCCATGGTTGATTAAAGTTCAGTAGGTTCTCCAAAATCTTCAGCAGAAGGACTCTTCACAGGATGCTCTGGAAGAAAGTGAGTAAACGACCTTGTGAGGTCTCCTCATTTATGGAAAAAAATTAGGGCTGGGAATCGATTAAAAAAAATTAACTAATTAATTGCACATTTTCTGTAATTAATTGCAATTAATTGTGTTTTCCCCCAAGCTTGTTATCATCAATATTTAAATGTAGAATCACCTAATTAAATTAAAGAACACAAAGTTTTTAATGACATAACATTTTAATGACATTTGAACTGTAAACAGACTCTCCACAGAACCACAGAGTAGCTGTTCCCATCAAATAAAATGTGTGCAGCAACATTATAAACAAAGTGAAAGTTGAATATTAAAACCATCAAGGTCATCAAAAAGTCTAGATCAGTTTAGAACTTAAGCCAATTGGCCAAAAGAAATAATATCTTTATGCACCAACAATATATTTAAAAAAAAGAATTTGTTTAAGTGCCAGTTGAATTTCAAAAAGGAACATAAGTCTTTGCAATGTGAATAACAAAAGGAGAATGTTTATTTTTTTTCACCCAAAGATTTTGCCTACTCTTTTACATTAAGCCAGCAACTGAGACAGACCAGTCGGTTTACATTATCAGGGGACAAAGCAGCTCTCTTTTTCTGGACAATGTGGCCTGAGAGTGAGAACAACCTCTCACAAGGCACTGTGGTTGCAGGTGTTGACATGTGCTCCTTCTCTCATTGACCACCACTGGTGTCAACACTGGTCCATGTCAATTTTGGGTTCTGATTTGTAGCGGTCCAGGGAGTTGTCTATGGACTCTTCATCTTCTGAATCTGAATCAGGTGAACAAAGCAATAAGACTGACATCCTGCTCTTCTTCGTTGGCTGTTTTCCTGTTGTATCTGCAGATGGTTGTTGTGCCAGCCTCTCTTCCTTTACCAGGTTGCTTATTGATTCCCACACCTCATTCCTTTCGTCTTTGGGAAGACACTTCAGGTCCTTAAACCTGGGGTCCAGGGCAGTAGCGATCTTCAGCCATGTGAGGTTGGTGCTTTCCTTACGTTTAGCTAGGTCTGTGGTAAACACCTTCTTGAACCTCAACACATAGACCGGATCATCATCTGATGGCTCCATAACTCTGAACAGGTGGCGCAATGCTGGTAACACCACTGAACAGGAGATGTATTGCTCTCCCCCCAGGAGTTCAGTCACATTTCTGCAGTGGAAATGTTTGAAATATGTCAGTAAATTGTAATTACACACACACACACACACACACACAGAGAGAGAGTAATAGAACATCCCCTATCACACCTACATTACACACACACACACACACACACACACACACACACACACAGAGAGAGAGAGAGAGAGAGATACTAGCATAATATTAACTAACCTGCAAGGCTCAAGTAGTTCCTCCAGCTTTTGCAGTTTAGCGAGCTCTTGTGCAGTGAACATGACAATTTTGCTGTTTTGCTGAGCCAAAGTGGTGGACAGTGACGAGTGGTTTCTCTGGATCCGCTTGACCATCTCTAGGGTAGAATTCCATCTGGTCGCTACGTCCTGTACAAGTGTTTCTTGCTTCTGTCCAAGTGCAACTTGCTGTTCTGCTAATTCCTGAGCATTTGATGGACTGTGCTTAAAGTGCCCAACAATCTTGCGACATTTGGCCAGAAGACTGTCGAATCCACAGTCGTGAAGAGAAACCGTGATTGTTCTTTGCACACTGTGGGCCGTGCAGGGCAGGTGCTCAAATGGAAGTAGTCTCGCTGCTGCCGTCATGTTCCGAGCGCTGTCCGTCCCCAGTGTTCTTATCTTTTGCTCCACTTTCCATTCTTTGGCGACTTCCAAAAAATGTTCAGCGCATGCCTCTGCAAAGTGGCGCTCTGTGGTCTGACTCACAGTAAGGGCAAACGAACGCAATCGCCACTCTTCATCTATGAAGTGCGCTGTGACACCCAAGTAGTTGTCATTGCTCACGGATGTCCAGTGATCTCCTGTGAGAGCGACATATTTTGCTTTCTCTAAAATGTCCATCCTTCACGCCCTCTCGCTGTCATACAAACTGTGTATTCTCGACATAATCGTTCTTCTCGAGGGTAGATTGTAAGACGTGTCTCCCGATGCAATTTGCACGATTTCTCTCAGTCCCTCGTCTTCCACAATGCTAACTGGGCGGCAGTTTCTAGCTATCCATTTAGCTAAAGCATCGGTTAATTGATCAGTTACAGGTTTGGTCAATGGCCTGCCACGATTACTGTAGCACTCCAGTAACGTGGATTGGCGAGGCGCTCCTGTAGCCTCGCTAGTTATGTTGCTAGCACCTGGGTGCTTTGCTTTTAAATGGTAGATTAAAGACGAATTGCTTCCATAATATTTAAATTCAGCTTTGCAAATCGTACACACCATCTTTGTTTTATCAAACAGGCCATCCGGCATCTTTTTAAATGTAAACATTCCTCCTAAAACTCCATCCTTGTTCATCTCCATCATGAAAGGGTGACTGTTCGGCACATTCACAATAAGCAATAGGAAGTCATGGAAACGATCGAGGCAAAAAAAAAAAAAAGTGCTGCGTCAATTGCGTAATTTTTTTTTAACGCGTTAAACATCTAAAATTAATCGCAAAGATTAACGCGTTAATTCCCCCATCCCTAATATATATATATATATATATATATATATAGT